>NW_021166526.1:88435-253913 GCF_004354835.1 Perca flavescens
GCCTTCATCATCGTCCGGTCATCCCCACAATCGCAATCAGAGCTGCTACCACTCTTCCTCTCATTTGTCTACATCCTGCACCGGTTTCATGCGTCCTCGTGGTCGCCACTTCTGCAACGCCTTCCCACTAAAATTGGTCAGTCTCCCCGGCTGGTGTCATGGATTCCTCCCATTGCTCACTTTTCTTGCCTCGCTCACGCCCGCGTGCCGCCGGGAATCTCATGGCTCTCTTTGGCGGAAGCTGGTCTGTCTCCGATTCACCAATATCTCCTCTTCTAGGTCCTCCCGCATCGCATCCTCTCCGCGCGACAGGTCCAAGGTCACGAGCCTCGAAAAGTACTCTTGGGTTTGTGGAGATGATCTGTCTAGTTCTGATAAAGTCCAATGGTGTTGCACCGTAAAACGTGAAACTGCTATTTTCACAGGCACCAAAAGACTCTTGTCAGACACAGGTACGACAGGAGAAGCACCCTTGCCTCGCCAGCGCACTCCAGGTTCGACACAAACGAAAGCTGGACAGGGCTGCTAAGCCGCTTCATCGACACCCTAGCTGTCTGAATGCATCAAACGCGTACATGGTAGCCACACAGCCCTGAAACGTAACGGTCTTGGCGCGACAATGGTCTTGGTGCCCGGTAGCAGGCACACAGATTGATTGAAGATATGGCCGCTTGACCGAAACCCTCATGTAGAATTCTGTGATACTTCGGCGCCTGAGGACCAGCGCCCAGCGCACCTCTCTTGTGGAACAATGGCCCCTCGCCTGGGCGCCTGTGGTCATCATCTCCTTTGCAGGAAATCACGACAGGAGGTACACCCGGGAGACCGCTGACTTTGAACACAGAGTACCCGCACGGGAACCATTCCGTCACGCACCCTCTCGGAGCTGAGATATTATACCCGTCCCTCAGCTGAATTGCATCTCGGTCCACCCCGCGAGTCATGCCAGCCCTCCTCTTCGGTATGAATACCACAGCCTCTCAATATGTGCCTCAATACCACCACATTCTCGTTCTCCGCAAGAATAGAGAACCCGACGGAGTCTGGTCATGTCTCTGAGACACGTCAAGCCGTCCTGGTCCCAGCAACTTAGGGGAGCGTTCAACTGCTCGACACATGCCCGAGGCTCGACTCCATTGTCCCTGGGAACACGGATGTCTCTCAGCGTCGAGGCTGGCTCCAGTGGCTCCAGATCTCTCAAATCTAAGCCTTGATTGGGTAGAATGCATGTCAGTGTGAACTCTGTGCCCAACCTGGAGTCTCCCATCGCCAAAGCGCACAGTGTGCGGACGATCTCCTCTCGGCAGCCTTCGTCAAAGATCAGACAGACATGTGTCTTCCACGAGGCAACCGATCTGTACAGAGATAGTCCATCTCTCGTGTAGATGGAGCATGCTGCCACCTTCATGCCTCGAATGTCGCACTCCTTGACCATGTAACATGTCTGCCGGTTTGAACACAAGATATCGTGCGATCCAGAGTGTCGGCAAATCACCAGCGAAGGCAACGCTGACACTCCACCACTTTGCAGCCTAAAGGCCACATCGGAGAACACCGATAGGGTTTCCTCAAACGTGGCAAAGGCCTCATCCCCGAGTTTCCTATGGGGGCCTGGGTCTGTGAAATCCTCGATCTGTACGACGCGACCTTTGCTGTCGACCGTTACGAACGTGCCCTCTGCGGTCCGCGCCTCGTACACGGTCTTGGATATATTTAGAGGCGACAGAGAGAGACACTTATTCAGCTCCCTGTGGTACAAGACCCTGCACCTGGCGATGAACCGGGATAGCCACTTTGGATCCAACTGAGCAAATACATCGCTGCGACTGCCGAATAGGTGTGACAGTTCGTCGTCGGTGAGCCGAAACCTTCCCCATTTCAGGCAAATGTACACGTAGAACATGTACTTATCACACATGCGAACAAGGCATCTCGGGCTACATACATTTGATCTGGTAGCGACGAAAGCTCTGTGTCTCTCACGAAAGCTTGTATTTGAGGCCATGCTCACCACTTCGCTCTGGAAGAGAAGAGGCGACATGTTTGATGGCGCTCTCTGCTCATTAGGAGACGCGTTGACCCTTGCGGTATCCGAAATATTCGCAAAATATGACCAACACGTCAAGGATCAAGCGAGTGCTCAGGTCTCGGCTTCCCAACAAGGAAGCTATGCACAATCAATGGAACTGGGGCCCGTGGACGAGAGATGTGACAGTGAGACAGACCTGCGTTACAACGACGACAACCCTATGAGTTCCGAGGATTCCTGGGATGAGGAGTTACCAAGGAACTTGCCTAGATTCACACCTGTCGAAGGCAGCGACAGTGACGACTGTATGTCAATAACCAATAAGAACCTGAATGATTGTCACCACGAAGAGGACGTTGACATTTTCGGGTCCCATCAGGCCCAGCAGACGTGGAGAGTTACAAAGCGTGACACAGAGGACTTCTTATTAGCCAGAGAAAGGAGACCAGCAAAAGCGCGTTTGGGGCCCCCTAACAGCTCCAAGCGTAGATGTTTTGCGATCACGAGGCTTACGATGCTCACTGCAAAGTTGCGGCCGAGAACTACAGACGGGTCCTGGCCAACTACACCAAGACCGTTTCCGAGCTCATGATAGGCTTCAAAAAAGTCCTAGAGATGTACCCCGATCTTAGGGTCGACTCGGGCGACGGGCATCTCCACTGCATGGTGCAGGCTGCGCTGGGGCGCAACAACCTTGTGCAGGAGATGGTTCGCCTGGCTGCAAAGAGACAGACACAAAAGGCATTTCGAACTCAGCCCGGCCAAGAAGAGGCTAAGTTCGACCATGTCATAGTTTCGGTCCACGAAGCTCTAAACACGTGCTACACCCGATGGCGGGCGCTCAGGATGATCCTCGGCGCTACACCAATCTGTACGTACGCTACATAGAAGTGTGGAGAGAAATGTGTTCCAAGGTGTCGAGGGACATCACGGTGATGGAGTTTATGAACCTGACTCAAGACAGGCCGGGTGTGAGCCACGGGGAGCCTTGGGCAGAGGCAAAAGCCTACATAGCTCGCATGTTAGCCAAGGTGGGCACCATCACCCCCAGGGCCGTAGGAGAAGCTTGCGCCCGTGCTCTGAAAAAGGTAGATGTCAACCTCTCGTTGGCGCCTAAGGCTTTTGACAAACACAAAGGGGTCATCCACGCCGAGTTAGAGGACATGCGCGGCTGCCTGGACAGAAGTTCGCACAAGTTGAGTTGGGATTCGCACATGACCGACCTGTACTTCGATATTCGCAGCGATCTTGCGGTACTCGAAGCCCTGACAGAAGTGGGAGAGATCTCCGTGAAGACTCTGCTGCACGAAAGGTCTATGCTCATCTCGCAAATGAGGAAGTTGACCAGGAACCAGGGCTCTCTGGAGCTGCAGGTGGCTCAGACTCGATCTAAGCTCAGAGACTCTGTAGCTCGGTGCCGGCACGCGGAGATGAATGCACTGCAGTGACCGCACTTGGCTGACAATCGATGTTGACCGATGGAGTGTATATGTACTAATCTCTTGTATGGCCGATAGTTTGATGCAGCATGGATTCAGATTGTGATCACCTGGTGTACAAAAGCAACTACGCAGAAGAGAACAGGGTGACAACAACATTGACACCGTGTGTCTAGTCTGTGTCGACTACCAGGTTCAGGACAAGCCGATACAATGCACCGAACCTATACCCACGGTCTTGTTTCCAGGAGAGTGGAACTCAGGGCGCATGGTACCTTACATAGAGATTCTCCAAGAGCAGCCAGAGCTAACCGTGTTCCCTGAATCCGAGCCTATACTCTATGTAAAAGATGGACGTCTCGTGGCCCTACGAGGTGCAATCTACACGCAGGACGTGTCTCCCAATGGCACATGGCTCGCCGACACGGCCCAGTGTCTGAGATCGGTGTCGAGATTGAGACACGCGGGACTGATGTGTGTACAACTGCCAGAGCTAAACAGAATAGTCCTCGAAAAAAAAAAAAGCGATGACGGGCTATTGTATCTGACACACAAGTGGCTCTCGGAGAAAGAAAACATGAACCAGTGCATAGAGTTATTTGGACCCTTTGCCTGCGACGCCATGCTCGCTCCGATTCTCCGTGAAACACTTCGTTCGGACTGGATTGATGAACGCAAGGAACTCAGCGGCGCAAACAACGAGCTGAAACTTGGCTGGGCTCAGGAGTTTTATGACTGGAAGTCTATCGCCAAGAACAGAACCTGTTCCATGGTGTTTGCTCACCACGGTACGTGTCAAAGCCAAGCCAAACACACTGTACACGGCTGCACACTCGTAACGGCGATACTGGACAAGATGAAATGGTGCGGCTGCAGCCCTTGGTCCGCCGTGCGGTCAGTGCGCTGCGCTGAGGCTCGCATTGTAAAACTTCCATGTTCAGACTGTCAGCGTAGACTCCTGACTTCCTGCGTGTTTCTCATGGAGTGTGCTGCAGTCGAGGCTTCTCGACAGGGCGATTGGCTAGTGCGAAACGAAGCTGTGATTCAACTATGCTGGCTCCTGTATCAAATCCACAAGCCTCCGGGGTCTGATGTCCAAGAGTTGATAGAAGCCTGGACCCAGTCAATTGTGGCCCACTCGATGAAGTTCCAGGAGTGCCAGGCCACCGGAGCCTCGTTTGACTTGGAGGCTCTCGTTGTCATGTTTGCCAGTGATCACATTCCATTCGCATCATCTAAACCCACACGTGCCTCAAAGTTCGAGCATGAAGCTGGTCTCAATGCCGAACCTGAGTTGGTAAATATCATTACTCAAAACCGAGGATTCTCCCCTAAGCGTGGGGCTGCCGCTGCTGCTGCTGCTGCTGCTGCTGCTGCCCAGCCGACTACAAGCGAGTGGAATGGCTGGGACATATCGACAGCGGTGGATGTCCTGACCAATGCCCCTGAGGCGATGGAGGCCAGGGCTCAAGAGGTGCACGTGATTACACAAGCTCTCGTCTCATGCTTCCCCAGGGTTGCTGCTTCGGCTGTGGACGATCTCACGCTGAAGGCTCCTAACACACGCGAGTTTTCGGGTAGAATATGGCCCGTGTTTGTCAACTCCACCAGGACATGTTACCAGTTGTTCAAAGCCCTGGCTCTCCCCGTTTCACCCAGTTCCCAGTACACACTTGAGCTGCTGGCGAGAGCGTGGAGATGCGTGACGCGCCAAGTCTTGGAACGTTTCACACCAATGGGCACCGGAGGGCTTGTCAGAGTCAGCAACGCGCATTACACAAAGCACCTCCTGGGTCCCTTGAACACATTGGCCCATGTCACTCTCATAAGCGAATCTGAAATGCGATGATGATCAAAGTCTTGCACAAAGGAGTTCTACCGTGCTTTGCGGGACAGGGTGACAGTGTTCCTGATCGACTTGTGAGCTCCACGATAGCTTTGACATTCGCAGCTTGTGGCCTACGCGTGGTTGGGCACGAGGACAGCGAGGGTTATGATGGGCACAGCGCACGGCACACGGTCACCACAGCAGGCCTGTTGTACTTTGCAGCGTGGTATGTACTGGTGTATGTGGGAATGTTGCACATTCAGCCTGTGTTGAGGAAACGATTGTCCCAAACCGGTTCAGATGCTGACAAACACCTGTGCGCAGCTCTGAACCTTAAACGTGCGCCCGGGGGATCTGATAGCAACGTAGTCCTTGACCACAGCAAAATTGTACACGCTCTACGGATAGTCTTTGGCAACTTGATTGACACAGGGACCGTGCTACGCATCGCAGAGCTATACGTGCCCGAGCTTCTGGCTCAGCTGCCTTACACAGAGAAACTGAACCAGACCCCAGCCAGCGTGAAGAGTGCGATAGAGAGCCGAGATATTTGGTTTGCAAAAGAGCATGGCAACGTCTACCCTGAACAAAGCGACCCGCGCTTCACCTACCTTGGCAATCTCGCGCACGGGCTACATAGCAGCATCCAGGGCACGTTGACGAGATCTCTAGCCAGACCGATTGCACAAGCCCTGTGTGGGCCCGGCAACGAGTTCGACCCGTGGTGCGACACGCTTCGGATTAGCGAGGACGAGAACGGTTACCAAATCGATAGCATGTTACACATGGCATGCAGAGATGAATCGGTTGAGACCTTTGAATGTGTAGATGAACAGAGCGAGTCTGAGGAGCAGGACGTTTGGCACTATCCTTCTCCAATCTACGAATCTGGAAAACATGAATGCCACAATGACACTATCGAACCGCAGCAGGATGCTAGTGTCGATGGTGAACATGTCAGACCCCAGGGGCCTTGGCCCATATGCAAAGGGCTAGTGGTCGACGTAGAAAAGTTTGGATTTTGCGAAAGTTGCATATTCCTGACAAACAGAAATGTGCAACCGGTATCAGAAATGAACCGGGACACATCACCGAGCATCAAAAACCCTTGCATGGTCAGCATCGCGTCTACCGTGTACGGAAAGAGCCCGGGTACGGCAGCTGTGACAGCATGTGCATGCTCTCATGGTACACTCATAGAGGCACTCTGGGTCCTCTTCATGCATTCAACGATGAACCCCATAACTACATCAGCATCAACCAAGACAGCTGCTGCTGCTGCTGCCGGCGCAGAACCCTTGACACCCGAAGCTCTGGCTGTTATGGCACATCTAGCAGTCAAGAGTTTCAACTGTGATAACTCGACACTTGCTGTCTGCAATGACATACGTGTTCTGTTCGAAGAACCGTGTGATAATGAAGACAAGTTTATACCTGTAACAGCGATTGTAGGAGGTTTATTTGGAGTCAACATAGAGCTCAATGTCAGTGGATACAATTATTATATCGTCAACAGTCACTACACATCGTGGGCTCCCGGTTCCCTCTGTTACAATATGGGTCTCTGGCATGTAATGGTCCATGGTCTCAACCTACGTACCGTACATGCACCCCAAGAGATGACAGACACACACTGCTATCACAAGGGTACATTACGCGCTTACGTGAGACTGAATAATCTGAATGTTGTGAAAGTGCCGTCCGACAACCACTGCGGATTCCACACAGTAGCCGCACTGGTGGGTCTAGACTATCGCCGAGTGGATCGCAAAATCTTGATCGACACTACTGTCAAATACATTGAGTCTAATAGCTACGACGAGGGCATCAATTCGTACCTAAGTGTTGAAAAGGTTGACACTGAAGGTCTGACTGATCATCTTATGCAATACCAGCGGTGGTTGTCCGTAGACGAAGTGTCCTTGATGCTCAAGGCTCACGGAAAGTTCCCAGTGATGATCACAGAACACTCATTTCCCATTTACAACCCAGATCATAGTCATTTTCTTTTCACAAAGTGGCATTATGAACCAGTGATGAGTATAAGCCTGTGACATTGTGATAATGTGCACATGTGATTGGTGTGCAAATAAAAACAAACTGACATACACGCTTCAAGGGTCTTTAATGTCCACAGAACGTACAACACAGGCAATCAAAACTAAATACTACAAACGACACTGCGTTTCCAAACATGAAAGAACATATACACAACAAGGGACATTCACAAAAGCAAAAGTCCATAGGCACGGTATGTCACACTAGAGAAAGCAAAAGGGGATTCACAGAGGCAATAAAAGGTTATAGTAGAAATACACAGTCTTCACATCCCCACAAGCACCAAAAAGGATTTGATTGGTGTGCAAATAAAAACAAACTGAGATACACGCTTCAAGGGTCGCTACTGTCCACTGAACGTACAACACAGGCAATCAAAACTAAATAATACAAAAGACACTGCGTTTCCAAACATGAAAGAGCATATACACAAGAAGGGACATTCACAAAAGCAAAGGGTCATAGGCACGATGTTTGACACTAGAGAAAGCAAAAAGGCATTCACAGAAGCAATAAAAGGCTATAGTAGAAATACACAGTCTTCCTATCCCCACAAGCGCCACAAAGGACACTGATAGAGAGAGTTGGACCAGCTGTGTGTCAACATGATTTGGGTAGTGTGAATGTGAAGGTCTCAATCGACAGCTACTGCACTCACACTCTACTCAAGACTCACAGTAGTCCTTGCAAGTGTCTTGAGCACAGATCCAGAGGCTTGTTTTTGACAACCGAAGCTGCCAGAGTTTGGCAGTCTCTTGTCTCTCTGCGCTTTAGGTTGGGTGGCTTTCACCTGAGCCAGGACTGGATGTTTCGTGCCAAGAACGGGCTCCACTACAATGGCTCTGTTCCACGAGAAGAACTGGTTGTGAAACTGTATGTTGAAGGGCCCGTAGGGCTCGAGGATGAAGCTCTTGGTCTCCAGCGTGATGTGTTTGTACCGTTCAGAGCCTAGTATGGTCTCCAGGTCACTGTGCACCGAAGTCTCTCGCTCTGTGAATTGGCACATGTTGTACACACTGTGGAGTGCTTCTTCTTCGGTGTCAGTAGCCCGAGCCACGATTAAAGGGTCTATCACATGGCGTGGCAAACAACTAAGTAAACCCAGCTGGTCCAGTGTCCGGCCTATGGCATCTGACCCGCTCTGCATGGAATCAACACTGTCCCACATGTGTATTGTGTCAACCAGGCACCCGATGAAGTCAACTCTGAATCCAGTATTCCATCTCCAAATCCGCGCCGGTTGTAGCAACTTCATAGCGAACCCCAGAACCCTGAGCGCTACGATCTGTGCTCGTAGGAGGCACTGTAAGATGTGGTAGGCTAGCGTGGCCTTCTCCTGATCCGGGAATGTCCTTTCTTGCAAGCAGCTCAAGTTCCAGTCTCCTACAGCCTCGCCTACAAAGGTACCTGCACCACACCCTTCGAACGGGTTCTCCGAAAGGTGCAGAGCAAATGTCCTGGGTATGAATGGATGTTTTTGGAGAGACGTGTGCATGTCCAAGACATCTTCTATAATCTTGACATCCTTATAGATAACCCTCTGCACCAACAACCCAGGCACATTTTGCATGGTGTAGACCAAGCCCAGGTACTTTGGCTTGTGACTTCTGACCAAAAGGAGCTTGATTGTGTCACTCCTTTTCAAAACCGGTACCTTGTCAGTTATCAAGTTGACGTGTTTGAAGCCGTCACAGGGAGGCTCGGCCAGATTCACCGTTTGATACGTTTCTCTAGAGGACTGGTAGCTCAGTGTACTGTAGGGTACCTTTCGGTCATGGTCAAACTTCTCAGGGTATCCCAGCTCGGCTTCTCCGTCCTCGATTTTGATCCCGAGAGGCCATGTACACTTGCTGCGGTCTAGCGTTGGCAGCACGGTACATAGGTTGTGTGGTATCTCCCACGCCTTGTCTAGTGGCCTGGTCCCAAGCCCTTATCAGGATTGGTTACGGGTCCGGGGTCTTCGGGCTATTAAGAAGTATAGTACTACCTTTATTCTGGACAATATAGTCACATATTTCGTACACAATAGCGCTGTAAGGTTGATAGCCACTTTCCTTCAGTTCTGTGCTAGTTAGACCTCTCGATTTCCAATTGCGTTTCCGTCTCAGTTTGGTCTCAGGCGTCTCCAAGGGTCCAAGAGTTCCCTCCCCATTTGTGTGTACAGGTCCTGATGCCGCCACAGGTGCCATCACAGGTCCTGCTACTGCTACACCCTGTCCCCCATCGAGGCTTGATAGCTGATGGCCAGACAGGTGTGATTGTAGCATGTCTGGGTTAGTTACTTCGACAACATGGTTGACTGGCTGAGGAACCAGAGGCTGGGGCTGCAGCCCCTGCAGTGGCAGCTGTCCACTGTGATTGTTCACATTGTTTTCTGATACCGCTATACATCTTTGGAGATACGCAGGATCATTGAAGCTGTTCTCATACAGGCTGAACAGCATATTGGTAGTACACTCTAAACCACTGTGCATGGAGTCGTCATGGTCCTGGGTGTTTGCAGAACACAATGAGTCAGTTTGCGTCCTGGAAGTGTTTGCATCCTGAGAAGTCTCTGTGTTATCAAGGGACATACCTATGTCTTCCAAGTTGCCCAGTGTTGCAAATGATCCGGATCTGTCAACATCCGCCATAAATGCATCAATTGCATATGTATTCGCAGTAAAGTTTGTGGCATATCTCTGAGGCTCAATACCACTAGCCAAATAGAGCTGGCTACCGGTACCGGTGCGCGATTCAGGGTGGCTCTCTGAGGATGTGGAGATACCTGATGAGGATCCCCCAAGGACGTCATTGACTTGTCCACGTCGCTTGTGCATTCTGACAGCAATGTCAGGCGTAACATGGTGCTTCTTAACTGCAACGTCAGGAACTGGTCTATCTTTGGAGCGTTTGTCATTGTGTACACCTCTACCACCCTGCAGGCTTGTGTTGTATTCTGCGGCTGTTGAAGCTGTGCGGCGTGTGGTGGCTGTCAGAGTGCTCACCAGTCTCTGGTGGATCTCAGGGTTAGCCATAGTGAATCCCTCATTGTTACGAAACACGGACGCTTCACATTCCTTCAGCAACTCTATGACGCTGACACTTAGGGGTTGCTTCAATCCCAGATCCAGAAGCTTACCTTTAAGAGCTTTGTGTGGTCTTGAATCCTCACCCAACCACACGTGAGGCACGTCGATCTCGCTTATGTCCCTACGTCCGGCTGTGTCTGGTCTCAGTGTGGCCCATTCCTTATCGCTAACCAGCCCGGTCCTGCAAAATGTCCAAGTGTCCAGCAAGAGCCTGTCTCGCGGGTTTGGACTCTCAGCTGAGCCAGCTCCCGGGTAAGGTTTGTCACATTTCCACCAGTCCTCAAGCTTCTTATGTCTGTCGGGACATTGCCATGCACCTCGTTTGATTGGTACAATATACACATCGCCAGGGTAGCGCAAGCTTTGCGGAAACATGTTTCGTCCTGCTTATCATTGGAAGACCTGTACATCCTGGAAGATGAGACGAATGGTAATAGAGATAGCACGTCTCCAGTCTCACGGTGTACAAAGAACGCTGTGGCGAGGTTGTGCTTCGCATACAAGCATCTGTGAGGTCTCTTGTTTGCCAGGCACGTGTCTCTGAGAGAGCCCATTACTCCTAGGAGGACCTTGTTGATGTGAGAGGCGAGCTGGTCCTGGTTCAGTGACTTGACTCGCACACTTGCCATCCAAGAGTCCAAGGTCTGCCATTGACAATGCAGAGTCGTCACCACATGCATCATTGCAACTTTCTCCTTATTCACATCGTTCGCAGCCTCAAACACCAGACAATCGAGCCTGGGTGGCAGCATTTTGCAGCAGGCCATGTGTTCCAAATCCATCCTCTGGGCTGCGAGACTCCAGGTCCCACGAGAGGCTTGTCTGTCTTTGTAAGCCTTTACAGCTGAATGTAGAACATCTTCGATGTGTCTCTTGGGGAGCATCACCCTCAACGAGAACGTACACACGTCTCGCCTGGGCAGCGTTGTTATCTTTGTTGTCACATCTACATCGGCAGAGCGTGTGGCAGTGTGACCTATTTCGTGACATAGGCACTGTGTCTTCAGGAATGTGTACAGCGGTTCAGGTTTTCTGCCAACAAATGTGTCACGCCTTATGTTCCATTTGTTATTAGCATCATCGGTTTGCAACTCGAGATACCAAGGGATGGACACCGTCAGTGTCCTGGCACTTCGTTTGTCTTGTAATCTCCACCATAGCTTTAGGAACCTTTCAGCAGTGTCTCCTTGGTCAAATCCGATGCTGTTTGTTTGGAGTTTTCCAAACACGTAGCTGGCAATACGGCTTCTGGCCTCTGCAGTCTTGTGAAAAACGTACCGTTTGCTCTGCGCGAGTTCCACAAACAGCATCACAAAGTAAGGTGTGTGCATAACAGCCAAGTGTTCCAAGCACTGCCAGACACTGATCACAGTCGTCCTCCGGGCAGTGGTCTCAGCCCTAAAACTACCACCAGTTGCTGTCATCGATATATTCCAGCACAGTATGCAAGACCTACTGTGGTCATCGAAGAACATATTGAGACTCACGGGACCACGCATTAGCTTCTCGGAGTGGTAGTAGAAGTCTGTGGCCGAGCCTGGGGTCCCTTGTTTATCCTGGTATGTGTACAAGTATTGTATGATATCATCTGTGCAGGCAAACGTTCTATCACGACGATGACCTTCGAGGGCTCCATAGTAGACAGCTGTTGCGACAGTCCTCCACATGACCACTTCATCCCAGGGCTCCATTGCGCAACGCTCTATAAAAAAGAAAAGATGTGAAATGGCGATTAGTGTGCAGCATGGGGGTGGCCCAATGCATAGCACTGTGATCTCAAAGCAAGAAGGTTCTAGGTTTGAATCCAGGTCGTTCTGGGCCTTTCTGTGTGGAGTTTGTATGTTCTCAAGGCACTGGCTCAGATATGGAGTTGGTCTCCGGGCGCTGTAAATGGCTGCCCACTGCTCCCTTGAGGGATGGGTTAAACGCAGAGAATGAATTTTGCTACATGTATGTGTATGTGACAATAAAAAGTACCTTTAGTGATCAAAACAATTATTGTTGCAACCATACGTCTGATGAGTCCCCAGTTAAAATATGCCTGGACCATAGACCTGTAAACATCATGTGAAGTGCCAAGGGTGCCGAGTCATCGCTGTACCGTCAAAGTCTGAATATTTGCAGTGATGTGTCAGTGTCCCTGACCGTATGACATACCATCATCTGGTATTTCATGTCCCTGGCATGATAGTACAGAGTATGTTGCACGGCAATTGCCATGCAACTACTTCCATCCTGCTTGAGCGTCCATTCTACCAAGGACGCCTTGAGCCCATCGGTGATAGCTGAGGCGCGCCCGTGCTTGATCCCGCAGCTAAACGGTGTAGGTTGGTAGCGTCTCAAACCAGGTAAGGAATACCAGAAACTAAACGCCAATGAATTTGGACACGGAGAGCCCATTCTACTCCTATTTCCTGGCACCCGGCCGATTGTGCTAGTGGCCAGATCCAAATCTCCCGTAAAGGACGTGTGCATGAAGAACGATTCGTTCTGATTAGGAGGCTCGGGTAGATCCACGTGAAACGTGTCCATGTCCATGAGTATGTACCTAATTCCGTGTAGTTCGTTTCTGTGGTCTACCATCTGCACCTCATTTGGTAGTTCGTTTGCTTGGCCGAAGAGCCACGCTAAAACTTTACACTCGATGTCCTGAACGTTGTTGCTGTGGTTTGACCACACGACAGCTTGCAGTCCCCGCAGTTTGGGGATCGCGTTGATGCAAGCAGTCTTAGTGTCGAATGCCCTCCACCTTAGATCTATGACACACATCCGCTCTGTCCGCACAGCTACCTCGTGATACCCGCACGCGATCTCGGGTGGCGTCGAGCAGCGTGTGATGAGATCCAAGGCTCTTGCCTCTCCGTACATTCTGTTCCCGTACTCCCGTGGGGACACGGCGAGATTCCGGTTGATCACGTACAGGGCGCTTAAATTCTCATGGCCGGGGAACATATCTATGGTAATGTCGCCCGGTAGCTCTTCCCCTCTGCTGCTAAACTGCTTCTGGTGACCATCAAAGTTGAACTGTTCCACGACCGTCAAGGGTCTCTCCACAACGCAGCCAAAGTGACGCGGGTGTGTTCTGTAGACGTACAAACCCGGAGGCAGACTTGGTGACTTTTTGAGCTGATAAACAAGCACGGCCCCACAGCACTTGGGGTATTTGAGGCTTCGATTCCGCATCAGCCAACTGTGTGCCATAACCACAGTGTCCAGTTCATACGCCCAAAGCATCCCGCTAGATCCGGACCCTACATTCGTCCCCCGCCTCGCCCCACCCCGCAACATGCAGGCGTTCCCTGTGGCATCAGGTACAAAAGGGGAGATGTGCTGTTCCTCCAAGCATTCATTCCGCAGCTTCGAACAAGACACCGACTCACACGAGCACTGAGTTTCCTTAAATGCGTGCTGACGCAGTGTCCTCACTGCGTGTCCAAAGCTGTATCTGTGAGCTGGGCAAGCTGTATTCACTAGCTCTTCCTTAAGATCACTCAACTTGAAACCCTCCACTGCAGGAATGTACACCATGTCCCCGATCACAGGGACAGGGTCCAGAGTTAGCGCCTTGAACAGCGAGCAGCACAAAACGACAGGATCCATCGACAACAACCCTGCGTTCACTGGCCTAGTTCCTGAGGGCCTGCTGAGAGACTGCGACAGGAAACGTACAGAAACAATGGTGGGAGCGGTGCGGAAAGCGACAAATCTTTACCGGAGAGTGGCCACAGTCACTTACAGAAACATCGGGGCCGCGACCAAGAACAAGCGTCTCAACTCGTCCAGTGCAAAGTGTTTCGTGTGCCTGGTGACCTTGGTTAAAAGCAGCAAAGACAAGAACAGGGCGGGGATTAAACTCCGTTGTCAATGTAACGTCAGAGTGTGTTCTACATGCTTCAGAAACAACCCGGACTGGCACTTGAGCGAGCCTCACTTCACAAACTGCCCAACCCTGTCGGGGTTCATCTGCACTGTGTGTGCATGCTTCGAAAGCACCAAGGAGAAAGTATGCTGTGACTGGATGTGTACTCGTTGTTCCTCTGAACGGCTACAAAACCAGGGCTCTCGATGCTTGAAATGCTCACGGGCCCTGAATCAAAGGTCTAGACGTGAGATCCATACCTTGTATAGGTTGGACAAGCACAAAGAGCCGTGTGGGGACATGGTGACCAATACCTCCCTCATGTATGCAGCGGAACCGACTGCCACTTATAGGGATGTTATGAGAGCACAGGTCTTCGACAAGGTGTCACAGAGTAGACACTTGTCCCCATCAGACATCAGAGCCCTTTTCCCTGAGTGCTTTGCGCCGCAAGTGTGCACGTGTATGTCCAGCTGTGCCAGGAACCCTATGTGCGCCAGCTGCACCCCTGTGCTGACCGTTTTGCAACTACTGGCCAGGAACCCACGTCCTCTACTAGCGTCATTTGCAGAACGCGCTATAGCAGGCAGGGCTCTTGCTCGCAACGTGTACAATAGATCACTGCTGTGTACCATGCTTAACGATCAAGATCTACCCTCATGTGCCAACAGGGAGGGTTGCAAGGGCATGCTTTTGAACCCTCTGGACAATCCCAAGCCACTCACGGCGCTGATTTCACCGCAGTCTTACGAGTGCTTCGTGTCGAGCAGAACCAAAACCGGAGAGATTCAGCAGCTTGAGCCATGTCGATGTATCCTCTGTCTCCTCTTCAACCAGTCGGCTGCCATTGCACAGATGTACAACTCTCATAGCCTACGACTGGAGCCACATCCTACGGGACCCGTCTATTATTTCAATGTTAAACTATCTCCTGATCTTGGCGTGCCCGAAGTGTACATGGGTGATTACCAAGGCAATGTTGTTGACTTTCAAGGTTCAGTGGGTAGCTATAAACCCACTTACCATTACAATTGGAGAGAAATGTTAAAGGTCTTACACAGAGACAACACAGGGAAGATTACCATCTTACCTTAACAATGGTACCAGTGTGCTGTGATCCTATCGGGGACTCGTTGATTCTGTGGTAGTAGGGTAGTTGGGAGAGTAGACTAGTAGCTTTGGTATGATTACACTGAAAGACAAAGTGTTACACGGTCAATTGCAACCTCACAAGCACCGCTTCTGCTTACAGCCACTTCTCTCTGATTTTTAAAGCGTAGAAAGTGGTCAATGTAGATGGGCTCACACAATGTACTTAACTAACCAGTAGGAACTCCTGAATTAGTCATGGATTACATTATTGATAAGTATTTGTAACAGATGTATTAACACCCCAGCCCATTTAATTTATGGCATAAACAAATGTAGGTCTGGATAGTCTGTTAATCATTAACTTCCTAGTTTTAACTGACGGTATACATTCCTGAGTACCTAGTTAATGTTGTGGTAGAATTTCTTAATTTACAAATGGTTAATGCATCATTTTTTAATTATTAGCAAATCAACTCATATACGTTTTAGATGGGCTTACTTACTATGGACAAACCATTTACTAACTGTATTTACAAGGCTTTACTGATTAGAATGAATGTAGGAACCATGCTTTACAAATGACAAACAATACATTACTAATAGCTTGTAAATAGTTTATAAAGGAAAATTATTTAATTTACCAATGGTTTTCGTAATACTTTTTTAGTGTCAAACTTCTATATATACAAATGCTTCATTTATGAGAATTAACATAGGAGCACTGCTTTACAAATGATGAGCAGAGCAGTTAGTAATAGTTTGCAACTGGTTTATAATGGGAAATGATTTCATTTACAAACGGTTGTTTCATTATTTATATAAGTATAAATCTTGTACTTAGAAACGTATTTTTCTAGATAGGCTTATTTACTATGAACAAACCATTTATAACTGTTTGAACAAATGCTTTACTGATGATGAATTATGTATGAACAATTAATTAATAATGATGGACAAACCATTATCTAATGGGCTTATTTACTTTACTTTACTTTATGTAACCTTTTGTCTTGGCTTCAGCTGAAACCATTAGTCCATTAGGTGTATTTGATGCTGATAGTGTTGTACTTGTACTTGTTAAATGGTCAGGACTTTTACTTACAGAGTATTTACACACTTTGGTAGTAGTACATATACTGAAGTGGAAGATCCAAATAATTTTCCCAAGAACTATTTTAAAGTGAAACACTGTTCTTTAATGATGCATAGTGAATCGGTTGAAATTGAGATTAATAAGGGCCGTAAACATCTGTTTTATATCTTCTACATTGTTGTTGACCTGTTAACGTTACAACCCTTGCTTTGTCAGGGTTAATTAGTGGAACTTTTCCCTTATTAATAAAAAAAACAAAGGGTGGCTACTTTGAAGAATGTAGAATATAACACATGTTTCAGTTATTTCACAAGTTTTTGTTAAGTACATAATTCCATATGTGTTCTACCACAGATCTATCTGCAGCTCTGCATGTAGTTCCCAATGTTCGCCACATGGGGGTGCGATTACACCAGAAGCCAGAAGCTGACAGCTGGGATATCGATTTATGTGAACGTCTGGTGTGCCACTAATGACAGTGTGGTGTTTATATACATATGAATATCTGCTTTGAAAACATTGTCAGTGTACCATTGATGGAATTAAAAATATTTTCTCGTTTGAAAAAAAATATTCCCATGCTTGGATCAAACACGCAACTATCTAGTATAGAGAGCAAAGCACTAACCACTTGCCTATTGACTCACTGATGCTAAGATGTGTCTCTGTAAACCTATTCAATTCACTTAAACAGACAGAGAGAGAGAGAGAGAGAGAGAGAGAGAGAGAGAGAGAGAGAGAGAGAGGGAGAGAGAGAGAGAGAGAGAGAGAGAGAGAGAAAGAGAGAGAGAGAGAGAGACACAGAGCAACCAGCAGTGTTCAGATGTCCACCCCCTGGACAAGCTGGCTCAGCGGTACACTGAGCTAAACACAGTCAGTAATAGACAGACAGGTATAGAGAGAGACAGGTACACTGAGCTAAACACAGTCAGTAATAGACAGACAGGTAGAGAGAGAGACAGTTACACTGAGCTAAACTCAGTCAGTAATAGACAGACAGGTAGGGAGAGAGACAGGTACACTGAGCCTCAGAGCCGCCACAGACACAATCCTCAGTCTTCAATCAAAAGATTTGAAACTAAATTAAAAGACGAGTATGCAGAACAATGGCAAAATGAAAATAAAATACAACACAAACTCCTCTGTTAGCAATCCCTGAACAGAGATATAAAATTGGCTGAATATCTCAAAACAAAAAATCCAAAAGAAATATGAATTTTAACAAAATACAGAGTCAGTGACCATGAGCTTGAAATTGAAAGAGGTTGACATTTAAAAGTGTGGAGACCAAGAGAGGAACGAGTCTGTACACACTGCCACCAGGATATCGAAACAGAATTACATTTCCTATGTACATGTCCCAAATATGAAGGCTTAAGAAACAAATATTTCCAAAAATTCGAAAAACATATACCAGGCTTCACTACCTACACTGAGGACAAAAAGCTTCCTTTTTATTAGGGGAAGATAAAAACACGGCATGGCTAGCAGCTAAATATGTCTTCTCCTGCCACAATACAAGGAACAATAAATAGAGAATTGTATAGATTATCATTTCTTTTCTAATTTATTATTTTAGTTATTTGTATTTATTTATTTTTTTGTATATAATGTTTCAATGTACCCTCTGAGGGAACGGCACAGAAGTTGTTTAGTATCTGCATTTATATCATAATTATAATATGTTTACTTGTATTATTATTATTATTATTATTATTATTATTATTATTATTACAGCAGATGATGTTTTACTCCTTGTCATTTTATATGTATGTTTGTTCTTATGCTTTGGCAACACAGATGTATTTTTTTTGACATGCCAATAAAGCAACATGAAATTGAAATTGAGAGACACAGAGA
The DNA here is from genome assembly GCF_004354835.1 of Perca flavescens. Classification (NCBI taxonomy): domain Eukaryota; kingdom Metazoa; phylum Chordata; class Actinopteri; order Perciformes; family Percidae; genus Perca; species Perca flavescens. The sequence continues at coordinate 106,765 of NW_021166526.1, forward strand.
AAGAGAGAGAGAGAGAGAGAGAGAGAGAGAGAGAGAGAGAGAGAGAGAGAGAGAGAGAGAGAGAGAGAGACATGAGCTTCATGAGGTATTCACCTGAAATGGTTTTCACTTCACAGGTGTGCTTTGTCAGGGTTAATTAGTGGAATTTTCCCCTTATTAATAAAAAAAGCAAAGGGTGGCTACTTTGAAGAATGTAGAATATAACACATGTTTCAGTTATTTCACAAGTTTTTGTTAAGTACATAATTCCATATGTGTTCATGTCTGTATCTGCAGCTCTGCATGTAGTTCCCACTGTTCGCCACATGGGGGTGCGATTACACCAGAAGCCAGCAGCTGACAGCTGGGATATCGATTTATGTGAATGTCTCGTGTGTCACTAATGACAGTGTGGTGTTTATATATATATGAATATCTGCTTTGAAAACATTGTCAGTGTAACATTGATGGAATTAAAAAGTATTTTCTCGTTTGAAAAATAATTTCCAAGGTGGGATCAAACACACAAATTTCTGGTATAAAGAGCAAAGCACTAAACACTTACCTGTTGTCTCACTGATACATATATGTGTCTCTGTAAACCTAATATATTTTCGTGAGCGCGAAAGGCGGAACTAACGTCCGTAGGCGAGCGTTCCACACAGGCAGATTAAAGCGGTGCACCTGAATACTAACTAGCTAGCCTTGGAGAGAGGAGACACGAAGGTGAGCCAGGGTTTCCCACCCAGAGACTAGCTAATGTGCCGCGGTGCGCCTCGCAGCCAACACCGTTTGTTTATTAATTTCTGTAACGCTATTTCAAACATGCAGCATATTCGTTCAACAGCGTTTCATTCACTCCTCCGTCTCTATGTCACACAGCCACGGAGCCGTCCCGTGTGTTAACAGCAAGCCACATTCGAAACGCGGTCGACAAGTTTCCTCAGACAAGACTCCAGAGGCAAATCAGAGAGGTAAACATCGTTATGTGTTAACATTTTAATGACAACTTAAAAAGGCATTCACGCAGACAGCTAGCTACGTAGTCTCTTCCCATTTCCAACAGCTGTTGTAAAAACGCATTTGGCTGACGCCTGTTAACATGGTCTCTTGTTAAACCCTGACACCGTAGGTATCAGTCTGACACAGAGCTCAACAGTGGAATTTATTAATTTGTTTACACTATTTTCAAGAGAGACAGACAGACAGACACAACCACACACACACACACACACACACACACACACACACACACACACACACAGCGTTCTGCATTGTATTTTTATTTATTTATGTGTGTGTATGTAGCCTGGGTGTATGTTTGTAGCTGTTATTTGTGTTTTTACGTGTATCTATTGTCTGTAATGGCAGCTACCACTATGTTGTTTTGTCTGTAAAACCCAACCGCTTCTCAACGGGTTTGTCCCAGTGCCATATATGCTAGATAAAGTGCAGAAGCATTCCAGCAGTCACATATTTTACCCTGTCTGTTACACAAATACTGCAGAGTCTAAAATAATTGGCTAAAAGTATTTAATTACTGTCTGCCCCGGGACCCAGTGAAAGGTGGGCCTGTAAACATAATACTATTATATGTAATGTTATTGAACACCACACATCTTCCTCTGACGTCAGCATCTGTGTTTATCTTACCAGAGGCCTTCAGAAGGAGGAACTGGTCCTGCTAACCCATGGAGATAGCGTTGATAAAGTGGCTGATGGCTTTAAAGAGGCAACATCATTGCCGGTGAGCAGAACGTGAGATTGGTTGTGGCCCTCAATAAAATAATTAAAAATAGATTGTGGTCGTATACTCACATGCAAGTTCCAAATAAACCGCTATATTTGTTTGTATATGCTCGGCCTCGGACTGTGTATGAATTTACATCTCTGAGAAGAATGTTCAATCTGTATTTTGTCTGTTTATTTTTCCAAATCTATCTGAAATCCTGATTTATTTATTTTTGTATGTTATAATAGTTTCTTGAATGTATAAGTGGCATTCCAAGAGGAAAATGGCAATGGTAAAAGTTCTTCGCCACATCTGTTTTTCCCACCAGGAATTGCTAATGAACAGAAGAAGCTGTATGGGACACAGTTTCACCCTGAAGTGGACTTGACTGAGAGAGGTTTTGAGATGCTGCGTAACTTCCTGTTTGAGATTGCAGGATGCACAAGTAATTTTACCGTACAGAACCGCGAACAGGTGTGCATCAACGAAATCAGAGAAAAAGTAGACAAGTCTAAAGACCTGGTGAGTAAAACTGTACCAAGTTTTTATGATTTTTTGTGTTGTTATCCAAACCATTGTTAGGGCAGAGTGATGACTTAAAAAAAGAAACATCAGAAAAGGGAAAATATTTTCTCAGCACATTTTAACATATAATGGGAGATAAATTGACTCAAATTCTAAAGCTGGGGTAGTGAGTGTGAAGCGTGGGCTTCCTCTCAGGGGCGTGTAAGGGCCATAAATGAGTGTAAGAAACAGGCTCAAAGCACAGGATTTATATTTAAAGAAATGCATGCAGCCTCAGTTTCTTTTTCCTCTACTACAGTCTGAGGGATATGTCTTTCATCCTTTGTTACTATACTCTTGTTGTAGTTTGTTTCTGCAGTAGCAATTGGCAAGTGTGGTATTGTGGGTGTGTGATTCCCAAGAGTTGGTAGTCCGCTAATTATAACTAAAGAAGTGTCAAGGCTGTAGTGGTCACGTCCTTTTTGAGGAAGTTCATAATGCCTAATATTTTACACCCTGCCACCAGAACCCCCCCAGATATATCAAAGACAACATGACTAATACATTGGGAGGCTAACATAACTAGAAATTAGACATACAGCTTATTAGAGAGCAAGACAGAGTAAGTGCAAGGGTTTTAATACATCCTCCTTAATCTAGCAGGGTCACAAATGTATCCCTAAAGCAGTTGGATGTCACTACTCAACTATCTGGCTGCACAGTTAATGACTGACTGTAATGATTTTTTTTTTCAGGTGCTGCTGAGTGGTGGGGTAGACTCAACAGTTTGCATAGCTCTCCTTAACAAAGCTCTTAACCAGGACCAAGTGATAGCAGTTCACATCGACAACGGCTTCATGAGGAAGAGAGCGAGTCAGAGTGTGGAGTAGGCCCTCACCAAGCTGGGCATCAAACTCAAAGGTAGGGACAAAAGTCCTGCTGGTCTAAATGAAGTATGGGGTGGTACAATAAGACCTCAAGTGAGTACATCCCATTGTACTTCCTTATACTGCCTTTCTCTTTTTCGCCTCTAAAATGTTGCTGTATTTAGTGGTAAATGCAGCTCACACCTTCTACAACGGAACGACAACCTTCCCCATCTCTGAGGAGGACAGGAGGCCACGAAAAACGCATCAGCGAGACTTTGAATATGACTACCAACCCAGAAGAGAAAAGGAAAATCAATGGAGATACATTTGTCAAAGTGAGTACTGTGTTTTAATCATTCATGTTGTGGAAAGTTTTTGTTATATATCACATCTGGATCTGCTCCTGGAGGGGACACACACAGAGAGAAAATATTACTGAAAGGTCTTTACTGTAAAAGAGGTTTTATTTTAAGCAGTCTTTTCAGAAAATAGTCCAACGAAAAACAGTAACTCAAACTCAAAAACGTACTGGGAGTAAAACGACTAGGTTTAGCAAAGTCCTGGTAGCTTAGGTTCTTTCCCCATGACCTCTGCCATTCTTCTCTCTGCCTCTGCTCTCCTTGTCTTCTTCCAGTGCATGAGCACATGCAGTAATCAACAGGCTGAGGCATTTGCACCTCCCTGTGCAGTGCATTCTGGGACTTGTAGTGTGGGTGGCGGCCAATTGGTCACTGGGTAGCCACTCCTGTAGAGGAAAATGGCGTCCCTATACCACACGTCCGCTTATGATGCCACAGTGTGTGTCTGTGAGAAGAGGAGAGCAGAAGAGTGTGGCTGCTTTGTTGCTCAAATTCACAGTGACTATTCATTTAGCCGTGTTACAGTCTGCACATAAGTAGCAGTTAATGTGGACAAAACTGCCAAATGGGATGTTAAAGTTTACCATGAAAATTGTGTGTTTCTGTGTGAGAAGTTTTGCAGCAGGAACTAGCCCACAGGAAGACTGTGGGGGAGAGAGGTATTTCTGTCAACCCCCGCTTCAGAGAATGAACAGACATCTGCTGTCCTCGGGTGCATGAAGCACTGCCACAGAGTACAGCAGGAGCAGAGCAGCCCAGCAGAGTGGAGCACACAATCTGGGGACAGGCTGAAAACTAAAGCTAGCACGGCTCTCATTCGGTGAAGGCTTTTAACAAACAGCCTGGCTCACCCGTGCAGGAGGCTACAAAGGTCACCTCTATATCATTGACACAGTCACACTTCACTTCAGGTAGGATTTACATTCTTCTTAAAAACACAGTTTCATATTTGTGAAATCTTTATTCTGTTTGTGAAAATGCAATGGGGTGGGTTTCACCTTTTTTTGTCTTAGGCTTTATGCCTCTGTGCCTGTATTTAGCTGTGTCTCTGAGGACAGGAGAGGAGAAGGGAAGAGTGTACAATGCTATTTTGCTTGCCTGCCTGAGAGGCTTTGTGGCTGTCCGCTTGTGCCTGTGTTCCCTGTGTGCAGCTGTGTCTTTCATGAGAAGAGAGGATAGGAGAAGAGCATGCCTGCTTTTTTTTTTGCATGTGCACCTGAGCATCTTTGTGCCTGTGTGTCTGTGAGAAGAGGAGAGCAGAAGAGTGTGGCTGCTTTTTTTTGCCTCATTTTGGCTCTAATTCAACGTGAATATTCATTTAGCCGTTATACAGTCTACACAGCCGCAGTTCATGTGGACCAAAGTCTGACTACAGTCTGCACAGTAGCAGTTCATGTGGACAAAACTGCCATATGGGATGTTAAAGCAGCAGACATCTGCTGTCCTCTTCCTCGGGGAAGAGCAGAGGAGTGTAGAGTACCCAGCTATTTTTCTTGCGTGCCTGAGAGGCTTTATGCCTGTGTGTAGCTGTGTCTATGAGGACAGCAGAGGAGAGCAGAGGAGTGTAGAATAGTGTACCCTGCCCCTAAATAGAAATTAGACATACAGCTGATTAGAGAGCAAGACAGAGTAAGTGCAAGGGTTTTAATACATCCTCCTTAATCTAGCAGGGTCACAAATGTATCCCTAAAGCAGTTGGATGTCACTACTCAACTATCTGGCTGCACAGTTGATGACTGACTGTAATGATTTTTTTCAGGTGCTGCTGAGTGGTGGGGTAGACTCAACAGTTTGCATAGCTCTCCTTAACAAAGCTCTTAACCAGGACCAAGTGATAGCAGTTCACATCGACAACGGCTTCATGAGGAAGAGAGCGAGTCAGAGTGTGGAGTAGGCCCTCACCAAGCTGGGCATCAAACTCAAAGGTAGGGACAAAAGTCCTGCTGGTCTAAATGAAGTATGGGGTGGTACAATAAGACCTCAAGTGAGTACATCCCATTGTACTTCCTTATACTGCCTTTCTCTTTTTCGCCTCTAAAATGTTGCTGTATTTAGTGGTAAATGCAGCTCACACCTTCTACAACGGAACGACAACCTTCCCCATCTCTGAGGAGGACAGGAGGCCACGAAAACGCATCAGCGAGACTTTGAATATGACTACCAACCCAGAAGAGAAAAGGAAAATCAATGGAGATACATTTGTCAAAGTGAGTACTGTGTTTTAATCATTCATGTTGTGGAAAGTTTTTGTTATATATCACATCTGGATCTGCTCCTGGAGGGGACACACACAGAGAGAAAATATTACTGAAAGGTCTTTACTGTAAAAGAGGTTTTATTTTAAGCAGTCTTTTCAGAAAATAGTCCAACGAAAAACAGTAACTCAAACTCAAAAACGTACTGGGAGTAAAACGACTAGGTTTAGCAAAGTCCTGGTAGCTTAGGTTCTTTCCCCATGACCTCTGCCATTCTTCTCTCTGCCTCTGCTCTCCTTGTCTTCTTCCAGTGCATGAGCACCTGCAGTGCATTCTGGGACTTGTAGTGTGGGTGGCGGCCAATTGGTCACTGGGTAGCCACTCCTGTAGAGGAAAATGGCGTCCCTATACCACACGTCCGCTTATGATGCCACAGTGTGTGTCTGTGAGAAGAGGAGAGCAGAAGAGTGTGGCTGCTTTGTTGCTCAAATTCACAGTGACTATTCATTTAGCCGTGTTACAGTCTGCACATAAGTAGCAGTTAATGTGGACAAAACTGCCAAATGGGATGTTAAAGTTTACCATGAAAATTGTGTGTTTCTGTGTGAGAAGTTTTGCAGCAGGAACTAGCCCACAGGAAGACTGTGGGGGAGAGAGGTATTTCTGTCAACCCCCGCTTCAGAGAATGAACAGACATCTGCTGTCCTCGGGTGCATGAAGCACTGCCACAGAGTACAGCAGGAGCAGAGCAGCCCAGCAGAGTGGAGCACACAATCTGGGGACAGGCTGAAAACTAAAGCTAGCACGGCTCTCATTCGGTGAAGGCTTTTAACAAACAGCCTGGCTCACCCGTGCAGGAGGCTACAAAGGTCACCTCTATATCATTGACACAGTCACACTTCACTTCAGGTAGGATTTACATTCTTCTTAAAAACACAGTTTCATATTTGTGAAATCTTTATTCTGTTTGTGAAAATGCAATGGGGTGGGTTTCACCTTTTTTGTCTTAGGCTTTATGCCTCTGTGCCTGTATTTAGCTGTGTCTCTGAGGACAGGAGAGGAGAAGGGAAGAGTGTACAATGCTATTTTGCTTGCCTGCCTGAGAGGCTTTGTGGCTGTCCGCTTGTGCCTGTGTTCCCTGTGTGCAGCTGTGTCTTTCATGAGAAGAGAGGATAGGAGAAGAGCATGCCTGCTTTTTTGCATGTGCACCTGAGCATCTTTGTGCCTGTGTGTCTGTGAGAAGAGGAGAGCAGAAGAGTGTGGCTGCTTTTTGCCTCATTGTGGCTCTAATTCAACGTGAATATTCATTTAGCCGTTATACAGTCTACACAGCCGCAGTTCATGTGGACCAAAGTCTGACTACAGTCTGCACAGTAGCAGTTCATGTGGACAAAACTGCCATATGGGATGTTAAAGCAGCAGACATCTGCTGTCCTCTTCCTCGGGGAAGAGCAGAGGAGTGTAGAGTACCCAGCTATTTTTCTTGCGTGCCTGAGAGGCTTTATGCCTGTGTGTAGCTGTGTCTATGAGGACAGCAGAGGAGAGCAGAGGAGTGTAGAATAGTGTACCCTGCCCCTAAATAGAAATTAGACATACAGCTGATTAGAGAGCAAGACAGAGTAAGTGCAAGGGTTTTAATACATCCTCCTTAATCTAGCAGGGTCACAAATGTATCCCTAAAGCAGTTGGATGTCACTACTCAACTATCTGGCTGCACAGTTGATGACTGACTGTAATGATTTTTTTCAGGTGCTGCTGAGTGGTGGGGTAGACTCAACAGTTTGCATAGCTCTCCTTAACAAAGCTCTTAACCAGGACCAAGTGATAGCAGTTCACATCGACAACGGCTTCATGAGGAAGAGAGCGAGTCAGAGTGTGGAGTAGGCCCTCACCAAGGCAGTCAAACTCAAAGGTAGGGACAAAAGTCCTGCTGGTCTAAATGAAGTATGGGGTGGTACAATAAGACCTCAAGTGAGTACATCCCATTGTACTTCCTTATACTGCCTTTCTCTTTTTCGCCTCTAAAATGTTGCTGTATTTAGTGGTAAATGCAGCTCACACCTTCTACAACGGAACGACAACCTTCCCCATCTCTGAGGAGGACAGGAGGCCACAAAACGCATCAGCGAGACTTTGAATATGACTACCAACCCAGAAGAGAAAAAAGAAAATCAATGGAGATACATTTGTCAAAGTGAGTACTGTGTTTTAATCATTCATGTTGTGGAAAGTTTTTGTTATATATCACATCTGGATCTGCTCCTGGAGGGGACACACACAGAGAAAAATATTACTGAAAGGTCTTTACTGTAAAAGAGGTTTTATTTTAAGGTCTTTTCAGAAAATAGTCCAACGAAAAACAGTAACTCAAACTCAAAAACGTACTGGGAGTAAAACGACTAGGTTTAGCAAAGTCCTGGTAGCTTAGGTTCTTTCCCCATGACCTCTGCCATTCTTCTCTCTGCCTCTGCTCTCCTTGTCTTCTTCCAGTGCATTTGCACCTGCAGTGCATTCTTCTGGGACTTGTAGTGTGGGTGGCGGCCAATTGGTCACTGGGTAGCCACTCCTGTAGAGGAAAATGGCGTCCCTATACCACACGTCCGCTTATGATGCCACAGTGTGTGTCTGTGAGAAGAGGAGAGCAGAAGAGTGTGGCTGCTTTGTTGCTCAAATTCACAGTGACTATTCATTTAGCCGTGTTACAGTCTGCACATAAGTAGCAGTTAATGTGGACAAAACTGCCAAATGGGATGTTAAAGTTTACCATGAAAATTGTGTGTTTCTGTGTGAGAAGTTTTGCAGCAGGAACTAGCCCACAGGAAGACTGTGGGGGAGAGAGGTATTTCTGTCAACCCCCGCTTCAGAGAATGAACAGACATCTGCTGTCCTCGGGTGCATGAAGCACTGCCACAGAGTACAGCAGGAGCAGAGCAGCCCAGCAGAGTGGAGCACACAATCTGGGGACAGGCTGAAAACTAAAGCCAGCACGGCTCTCATTCGGTGAAGGCTTTTAACAAACAGCCTGGCTCACCCGTGCAGGAGGCTACAAAGGTCACCTCTATATCATTGACACAGTCACACTTCACTTCAGGTAGGATTTACATTCTTCTTAAAAACACAGTTTCATATTTGTGAAATCTTTATTCTGTTTGTGAAAATGCAATGGGGTGGGTTTCACCTTTTTTGTCTTAGGCTTTATGCCTCTGTGCCTGTATTTAGCTGTGTCTCTGAGGACAGGAGAGGAGAAGGGAAGAGTGTACAATGCTATTTTGCTTGCCTGCCTGAGAGGCTTTGTGGCTGTCCGCTTGTGCCTGTGTTCCCTGTGTGCAGCTGTGTCTTTCATGAGAAGAGAGGATAGGAGAAGAGCATGCCTGCTTTTTTGCATGTGCACCTGAGCATCTTTGTGCCTGTGTGTCTGTGAGAAGAGGAGAGCAGAAGAGTGTGGCTGCTTTTTGCCTCATTGTGGCTCTAATTCAACGTGAATATTAATTTAGCCGTTATACAGTCTGCACAGTAGCAGTTCATGTGGACAAAACTGCCATATGGGATGTTAAAGCAGCAGACATCTGCTGTCCTCTTCCTCGGGGAAGAGCAGAGAGGAGTGTAGAGTACCCTGCTATTTTTTTCTTGCGTGCCTGAGAGGCTTTATGCCTGTGTGTCTATATGAGGACAGCAGAGGAGAGCAGAGGAGTGTAGAATAGCGTGCCCTGATGTTTTGCCTTTATGTCTGAGAGGCTTTATGCCTGTTTGCCTGTGTTTAGCTGTGTCTCTGAGGACAGGAGAGGAGAAGGGAAGAGCGTACAATGCTATTTTGCTTGCTTGCCTGAGAGGCATTGTGGCTGTGCGCCTGTGCCTGTGTTTTCCTGTGTGCAGCTGTGTTTTTCACGAGAGCAGAGGAGTGTAGAAGAGCTTGCCTGCTATTTTTCCTGCATGCCTGTGAGTAGCTGGGACAGTCAGCCATTTGGTTTGTCAGCTGTCATCAAACAGTCAGCCAAAGGTCGGACAGTCAGCCATCGGTCGGACAGTCAGCCATCGGTCGGACAGTCAGCCATCGGTCGGACAGTCAGCCATCGGTCGGACAGTCAGCCATTGACAGTCAGCCATCGGTCGGACAGTCAGCCAGCGGTCGGAGAGTCAGCCAGCGGTCGGAGGTCAGTGTGCAGCTCTGTGTGCTGTGTCTGTCAGGAGAGCGGAGGAGTGTAGAAGAGCGCACCCTCTTTATTCTATTTGTGAAAATGCAATGGGTGGGGTTTTATCCTTTTTGTCTTCATCTGTAGACAAATTTCATTGAACAAAGCACCCAATGGAAACAGTAGTTTAAAAAAAACTGAAAATGCACTGTTCCAAACTAGTATGCACAACAGGGTTTCAAAGCATCTTATAGGTTGTAAAGAACTGTAAATGGTCCTTTGCTGAATCTGCCCCATGATTGCCCTGTTGAAATGACTGTGTGTGTGTGTGTTTTTTGTGATGTCGTGAGAGAAAGTTTCTTTTGTAGCAGGTGGGGGGTAGGGCAGAGACAAGCCAAAAAGTGGTTGCAGGCAAACAGAGGTTTTATTTTAAGCAGTCTTTTCAGAAAATAGTCCAACGAAAACCATAACTCAACAACGTACTGGGAGTAAAACGACTAGGTTTAGCAGAAACAGGAGCTGTCCTGTTTCTGAAAAGGAGGGAGAGAGAAACTGTGGCTGCTCTAAATGTCTCTGAGAGGGCGGGCAAAGGACACCAACGCCAACAAGGGGAGCGATGAGAATTGGGCCAGCGGTAAATGAGAATTAAAGTAAAAATGATATTGTGATGTTGGTGAGTGAATTGAAAAGTCATTCTAACACTGACTCATACAATTCAAACCGAGTCTAGGCCATAGACAGAGCAATCAAGCATAAACAACAATAATATACAGCAAATATATACACATAAATACATAGACATATGCATGTATACATAAAATCAGGTACAACAGGACTATAACATCAGCAGCTTTAGGGGCACATCAATATTGGAATACTTAGCAGTGTTATTCATAATACAGGTTTATCAGTCAGTGTGATGTATGTCCAGAAACTATCCCATGCTGGTGCTTCATCTTTTTTTTTTTGCTTATCCTGTTTAGCATATGCTCATATGAAGCTGTTTTTATCATGGTGTTGGCCCATTCTTTTAATGCTGGGATTTTAGGTGTTTTCCAATGCTTCAGTATCGTCCTGGCAGCTGCAGTAATGCCAACCATGATTACAGAAAACTCTTTACTTGACATGTTATGTAATTGACTTCTGTGACCTAATAGGCAGAGTCTCGGAGATATTGGTAGGTTTCTTCTGGCCCAGTTACCTAAATATTCCAATATGTTTCTCCAGAACGGCTGGATAGCTGGGCAATCCCAAATGCAGTGTATTAGAGTGCCTACTTCTATCTGGCATTTCCAACACAAATTGTTATTCATTACTCCCATTCTGTATAATCTTAAAGGTGTCCAATAATATCTGTGCATTATTTTATATTGGGTGAATTTCCCTTTCACTTCCCTTATGTATTTACCATTTTCAGATACTATCTTCAGCCATTCCCTGTCCTCCATTATACATCCTAGGTCTTTCTCCCATATAACTTCTAGGTTATTACAGTTGTTGCTGAGTAGTTGGTTGGTTGTTTTATAGAATGCAGAAGCTCGATGGCACTCCTTGGGTTGTGTGAAATAGTCCAAGATGGGGTTTCCGACTGTGAACTGAATCTTGGTGGAAATACAGCTCCTGATTTGTAGGTACTTCCAAAAATGATCTTTCCCCTTGAGCTTGTATTTTCTAGTTAAGTCAGAGTATGACACAAACAGGTCCTGTTCAAAAAGATCAGCAATGTTACATATACCATTATCATGCCATTTTTTCCAAAATACTGATGTCTTCCCAATTTTAATTATGGAGTTATACCATAGAGGGGAGTAGGATTGCTTATGGTGTGAAAGTTTAAACATCTTATGTATTTTAGTCCAAATTTCTTTGGAGTGTGACATGATAGGATTGAAGAAATCCGACAAAGACTGAGAGAGTCTATCTATAGGCGAGAATGGAGAAGCCAACTTATTTTCAATAGAAACCCAATCTAATTTATTATCTTTAGTCCAATTTTTGGCCATTTCAAAGGAGATACAATACAATTTTGGGTCTGGCAGTCCCAGTCCTCCTTTATCTCTAGGTGAGCACATTTTGCTAAGCTTAATTCTGGGCCTTTCCCCTCCCACAAGAAGTCTTTAATTATTGTGTCATATCGTTTGAAAATCTGAGGAGAAGTAGTAACTGGTACCATCATAAGTATGTAATTGAATTGTGGTGATACCACCATTTTTATAACATTAACCTTTCCCCATAATGTAAGCCTGAGTTTACACCATTTATCTAGATTTGTTTTTATTTTTTGTATTACTGGTTCAAAGTTTATTGCCAGTATTTCCTCAACATCCTGGCTCAGTTTTATTCCCAGATATTTCATCCCTTTTGGAACCCTTTTAAACCCAAACTGTGAGACTGAGGTTGAATTACATAATCCCGAAATAGGCATACCTTCTGACTTTGTCCAATTAATTTTGTATCCTGATAATTTGGAATATGATTTTATTGTGTCCATTAAGTGGGGTATTGAACTCAATGGGTCTTTTACCAGCATCAAAATGTCGTCCGTGTACAATAGCAATTTATGCTCTTTCCCGCCTCCATCCACCCCCTTAATATTTCCAATCAATAGTCAATGTGGCTTGTCTGGACTTTTAAAAACTTGGATTACGATAGACAAGCAGTATGAAGGCCTTTTTATTTTTTTGTAAAGTTGTATTTTAACAAAAGCCGTTTGAAACAAAGCCGCTGTTGACTACAGTTTTTTGGGAGGATGTGGCAATCTGTTTTCATGTGAAACTCCAGGAGGGTTTTGTGAACTGAAAAAAATAACCTGACCTTCTTTCAGAATGAGGGTTAGGTAATGACTGATTTTTAATTTAATGTGAGCTACCTTTTTAAAGAAAAGTAATTTACATTTTCTATGAGACGTTATAGTTGAAGGTTTTTTCCCAGAAACGATGTTGAAGGGTATGAGGAGAGGATAGGAGAAGAGCATGCCTGCTTTTTTGCATGTGCACCTGAGCGTCATGGTGCCTTTGTGCCTGTGTGTCTGTGTCTGTGAGAAGAGGAGAGCAGAAGAGTGTGGCTGCTTGTTGCCTCATTGTGGCTCTAATTCAACGTGAATACTCATTTAGCCGTTATACAGTCTACACAGCCGCAGTTCATGTGGACCAAAGTCTGACCACAGTCTGCACAGTAGCAGTTCATGTGGAAAAAACTGCCATATGGGATGTTAAAGCAGCAGACATCTGCTGTCCTCTTCCTCGGGAAGAGCAGAGGAGTGTAGAGTACCCTGTTATTTTTCTTGCGTGCCTGAGAGGCTTTATGCCTGTGTGTAGCTGTGTCTATGAGGACAGCAGAGGAGAGCAGAGGAGTGTAGAATAGCGTACCCTGATGTTTTGCCTTTATGTCTGAGAGGCTTTATGCCTGTTTGCCTGTGTTTAGCTGTGTCTCTGAGGACAGGAGAGGAGAAGGGAAGAGTGTACAATGCTATTTTGTTTGCTTGCCTGAGAGGCTTTGTGGCTGTGCGCCTGTGCCGGTGTTTTCCTGTGTGCAGCTGTGTCTTTCACGAGAGCAGAGGAGTGTAGAAGAGCTTGCCTGCTATTTTTCCTGCATGCCTGTGAGTAGCTGGGACAGTCAGCCTGCTCTCGGACTATTCAGTAATAAAATCAACTGGGCTCAAATTACCTCAGGCTACACTGAGGTAATATTTCAGTTAACCCAACCCATTGAAATATCTAAATCTCTATTCAGTTGTACAATCATTATTACATGTCTTCTTTTAAGTATCAAAAGCATATAAACCCCTTTCAGGTATGGATTATATTATGGTTAGGTAACAACAAGTACCTTAAATCTGTGTTTGAGTAAAAGTAATCCGTTACATTCCACGTCTGCTGTGTTTTTGTGTCTCACCTGACAGGACAAAGAGAAAGATGAAGATGAAGGTCTGAGGTGTTCAACAGTGGCCAGGTAAGACGGAGACCATCCTGTGTGTGGGTGGGTGGGTGCAGTGATTCATTGAAAACTGAAATGGTTGTCTAAATTGAATGTCTTTTTATTAAGTTTTGCAATAGGTGTTATACAAATAATTACAAAAACCCACAAATCTTACATAACCCAAATGAGTGTAAGAGACATGTATGTGTTGGATTGCAGGACGGGTCTCCGGCACCCCAGAGGACGAGATGATGCGTAGCGGGAAATGCATTCGACTGCATGGAGGGTCTACAAACACAGCTAAAAAAACAAAAATGTATGTTGAGTATGAGCAATATAGTCAGTATTGTGTATTAGACGTAGGTCGGAAGCAAGAGGATGCCAAAGCGCCTGTCCCGCTAAGCCTACGCGAGGCTCACTGTCACGAACCAGAGTGTGTGTTGCAGGCGCATGAGCGAGCCCTGGGACAGGCTGAAGAGGACAGGACAGCTGTGACACCTGCAAGCGTGTTTACAAGCCAACGACCTCTGCGGCTGAAAAGCACCCAAAAAAATAACATTTGCGTCTAGACAGGGCCACAAAGAGTCAGTATTGTGTATTAGACGTAGGTCGGACGCAAGAGGATGCCAAAGTGCCTGTCCCGCTAAGCCTACGCGAGGCTCACTGTCGCGAACCAGAGTGTGTTGCGGGCGCGCCGAGCGAGCCCTGGGACAGGCTGAGGAGGACAGCTATGACTGACACATGAGCGCCGCTTTGCAAGTCAACGACCTACGCGGATGAAAAAAACGCCCAAAACTAACATTTGCGTAAACTAACATTTGCGTCTAACCACAGCGTGTATTCTGGGCGCACGAATCGAGCCCAGGGACAGGCTGAAGACAGACAGACACCTGTGACTTTGACACCTGTGAAAAGCGCCCAAATAAACTTTTGCAAGTCAACAACCTACAGGCTGAAGCAGCTGTGAAAAGCGCCAACAACCTCATTAACTAACAACATTTGCGTCTAACCACAGCGTGTATTGGGGCGCACTATCGAGCCCAGGGACAGGCTGAAGAGGACAGCTGTGACTGACACCTGTGAGCCGCCGCTTTGCAAGTCAACAACCCACGCGGCTGAAAAGCGCCCAAATAAACTAACATTTGCGCCTAACCACAGCGTGTATTGCGGGCGCACTATCGAGCCCAGGGACAGGCTGAAGAGGACAGCTGTGACTGACACCTGTGAGCGCGCTTTGCAAGTCAACAACCCACGCGGCTGAAAAGCGCCCAAATAAACTAACATTTGCGTCTAACACAGCGTGTATTGTGGGCTGGGGCGCACTATCGAGCCCAGGGACAGGCTGAAGAGGACAGCTGTGACTGACACCTGTGAGCGCGTTTGCAAGTCAACAACCTCACGCGCTGAAAAGCGCCCAAATAAACTAACATTTGCGTCTAACCACAGCGTGTATTGCGGGCGCACTATCGAGCCCAGGGACAGGCTGAAGAGGACAGCTGTGACTGACACCTGTGAGCGCGTTTGCAAGTCAACAACCTACGCGGCTGAAAAGCGCCCACATTAACTAACATTTGCGTCTAACCACAGCGTGTATTGCGGGCGCACTATCGAGCCCAGGGACAGGCTGAAGAGGACAGCTGTGACTGACACCTGTGAGCGCGTTTGCAAGTCAACAACCTCACGCGCGAAAAGCGCCCCAAATAAACTAACATTTGCGTCTAACCACAGCGTGTATTGCGGGCGCACTATCGAGCCCAGGGACAGGCTGAAGAGGACAGCTGTGACTGACACCTGACACCTGTGAGCGCGCTTTGCAAGTCAACAACCCACGCGGCTGAAAAGCGCCCAAATAAACTAACATTTGCGTCTAACCACAGCGTGTATTGCGGGCGCACTATCGAGCCCAGGGACAGGCTGAAGAGGACAGAAGTGACTGACACCTGTGAGCTTTGCAAGTCAACAACCTGTGAAAAGCGCCCAAATTAACTTTTGCAACCACAGTCAACAACCACACTATCGAGCCCAGGGACAGGCTGAAGAGGACAGCTGTGACTGACACCTGTGAGCGCTTTGCAAGTCAACAACCCACGCCGGCTGAAAAGCGCCCAAATAAACTAACATTTGCGTCTAACCACAGCGTGTATTGCGGGCGCACTATCGAGCCCAGGGACAGGCTGAAGAGGACAGCTGTGACTGACACCTGTGAGCGCGTTTGCAAGTCAACAACCTACGCCGCTGAAAAGCGCCCAAATAAACTAACATTTGCGCTAACCACAGCGTGTATTTGCGGGCGCCCGAATAACAGGCTGAAGAGGACAGCGTGACTGAACCTGTGACTGACACGCGCGTTTGCAAGTCAACAACCCACGGGCGAAAAGCAAATAAACTAACATTTGAGCCCACAGGGTACAGGCTGACTAGAGGGGACAGGCTGAAGAGGACAGCTGTGACTGACACCTGTGAGCGCGTTTGCAAGTCAACAACCTACGCGGCTGAAAAGCGCCCAAATAAACTAACATTTGCGTCTAACCACAGCGTGTATTGCGGGCGCACTATCGAGCCCAGGGACAGGCTGAAGAGGACAGCTGTGACTGACACCTGTGAGCGCGCTTTGCAAGTCAACAACCCACGCGGCTGAAAAGCGCCCAAATAAACTAACATTTGCGTCTAACCACAGCGTGTATTGCGGGCGCACTATCGAGCCCAGGGACAGGCTGAAGAGGACAGTTGTGACTGACACCTGTGAGCGCGTTTGCAAGTCAACAACCCACGCGCTGAAAAGCGCCCAAATAAACTAACATTTGCGTCTAACCACAGCGTGTATTGCGGGCGCACTATCGAGCCCAGGGACAGGCTGAAGAGGACAGTTGTGACTGACACCTGTGAGCGTTTGCAAGTCAACAACCCACGCTGAAAAGCGCCCAAATAAACTAACATTTGCGTCTAACCACAGCGTGTATTGCGGGCGCACTATCGAGCCCAGGGACAGGCTGAAGAGGACAGTTGTGACTGACACCTGTGAGCGCGTTTGCAAGTCAACAACCTACGCGGCTGAAAAGCGCCCAAATAAACTAACATTTGCGTCTAACCACAGCGTAACCACCCCACAGGCTGAAGAGGACAGTTGTATTGAGCGGGCAACAACCCACGCAAAAGCTAAACTCGAGCCCCAGGGACAGGCTGAAGAGGACAGGCTGAAGACAGCTGTGACTGACACCTGTGAGAGCGCGCTTTGCAAGTCAACAACCCACGCGGCTGAAAAGCGCCCAAATAAACTAACATTTGCGTCTAACCACAGCGTGTATTGCGGGCGCACTATCGAGCCCAGGGACAGGCTGAAGAGGACAGTTGTGACTGACACCTGTGAGCGCGTTTGCAAGTCAACAACCTGCGCGGCTGAAAAGCGCCCAAATAAACTAACATTTGCGCCTAACCACAGCGTGTATTGCGGGCGCACTATCGAGCCCAGGGACAGGCTGAAGAGGACAGCTGTGACTGACACCTGTGAGCGCGTTTGCAAGTCAACAACCTACGCGGCTGAAAAGCGCCCAAATAAACTAACATTTGCGTCTAACCACAGCGTGTATTGCGGGCGCACTATCGAGCCCAGGGACAGGCTGAAGAGGACAGCTGTGACTGACACCTGTGAGCGCGCTTTGCAAGTCAACAACCTACGCGCTGAAAAGCGCCCAAATAAACTAACATTTGCGCCTAACCACAGCGTGTATTGCGGGCGCACTATCGAGCCCAGGGACAGGCTGAAGAGGACAGTTGTGACTGACACCTGTGAGCGCGCTTTGCAAGTCAACAACCCACGCGGCTGAAAAAAAGCGCCCAAATAAACTAACATTTGCGTCTAACCACAGCGCAGCCACAGCGCGGGGGCACTATCGAGCCCAGGGACAGGCTGAAGAGGACAGTTGTGACTGACACCTGTGAGCGCCGTTTGCAAGTCAACAACCCACGCGCGCTGAAAAGCGCCCAAATAAACTAACATTTGCAAGTGCGCCCAAATCTAACCACAGCGTGTATTGGGGCGCACTATCGAGCCCAGGGACAGGCTGAAGAGGACAGTTGTGACTGACACCTGTGAGCGCGTTTGCAAGTCAACAACCTACGCGGCTGAAAAGCGCCCAAATAAACAACATTTGCGCCTAACCACAGCGTGTATTGCGGGCGCACTATCGAGCCCAGGGACAGGGACAGGCTGAAGAGGACAGTTGTGACTGACACCTGTTAACCACCGCTTTGCAAGTCAACAACCCACGCGCGCCGTTTGCTGAAAACCCACGAAAAGCGCCCAAATAAACTAACATTTGCGTCTAACCACAGCGTGTATTGCGGGCGCACTATCGAGCCCAGGGACAGGCTGAAGAGGACAGCTGTGACTGACACCTGTGAGCGCGTTTGCAAGTCAACAACCTACGCGGCTGAAAAGCGCCCAAATAAACTAACATTTGCGTCTAACCACAGCGTGTATTGCGGGCGCAACTATCGAGCCCAGGGACAGGCTGAAGAGGACAGTTGTGACTGACACCTGTGAGCGTTTGCAAGTCAACAACCTACGCGGCTGAAAAATAAACAAATAAACTAACATTTGCGCCTAACCACAGCGTGTATTGCGGGCGCACTATCGAGCCCAGGGACAGGCTGAAGAGGACAGTTGTGACTGACACCTGTGAGCGCGTTTGCAAGTCAACAACCTACGCGGCTGAAAAGCGCCCAAATAAACTAACATTTGCGCCTAACCACAGCGTGTATTGCGGGCGCACTATCGAGCCCAGGGACAGGCTGAAGAGGACAGTTGTGACTGACACCTGTGAGCGCGTTTGCAAGTCAACAACCCACGCGGCTGAAAAGCGCCCAAATAAACTAACATTTTGCGTCTAACCACAGCGTGTATTGCGGGCGCACTATCGAGCCCAGGGACAGGCTGAAGAGGACAGCTGTGACTGACACCTGTGAGCGCGCTTTGCAAGTCAACAACCCTACGCGGCTGAAAAGCCCCAAATAAACTAACATTTGCGCCTAACCACAGCATTATTGCGGGCGCTAACCAGCCCAGGGACAGGCTGAAGAGGACAGTTGTGACTGACACCTGTGAGCGCTTTTGCAAGTCAACAACCCACGCCGCTGAAAAAAAGCGCCCAAATAAACTAACATTTGCGTCTAACCACAGCCCAGGGACAGGCTGAAGAGGACAGCTGTGACTGACACCTGTGAGCGCGTTTGCAAGTCAACAACCCACGCGGCTGAAAAGCGCCCAAATAAACTAACATTTGCGCTAACCACAGCGTGTATTGCGGGCGCACTATCGAGCCCAGGGACAGGCTGAAGAGGACAGCTGTGACTGACACCCTGTGAGCGCTTGCAAGTCAACAACCCACGCGGCTGAAAAGCCCCAAATAAACTAACATTTGCGTCTAACCACAGCGTGTATTGCGGGCGCACTATCGAGCCCAGGGACAGGCTGAAGAGGACAGCTGTGACTGACACCTGTGAGGACAGTTGTGACTGACACCTGTGAGCTTTGCAAGTCAACAACCCACGCCGGCTGAAAAGCGCCCAAATAAACTAACATTTGCGCCTAACCACAGCGTGTATTGCGGGCGCACTATCGAGCCCAGGGACAGGCTGAAGAGGACAGTTGTGACTGACACCTGTGAGCGCGCTTTGCAAGTCAACAACCCACGCGCTGAAAAGCCCCAAATAAACTAACATTTGCGTCTAACCACAGCGTGTATTGCGGGCGCACTATCGAGCCCAGGGACAGGCTGAAGAGGACAGTTGTGACTGACACCTGTGAGCGCATTTGCAAGTCAACAACCTACGCGGCTGAAAAGCGCCCAAATAAACTAACATTTGCGCCTAACCACAGCGTGTATTGCGGGCGCACTATCGAGCCCAGGGACAGGCTGAAGAGGACAGCTGTGACTGACACCTGTGAGCGCGTTTGCAAGTCAACAACCTACGCGGCTGAAAAGCGCCCAAATAAACTAACATTTGCGTCTAACCACAGCGTGTATTGCGGGCGCACTATCGAGCCCAGGGACAGGCTGAAGAGGACAGTTGTGACTGACACCTGTGAGCGCGTTTGCAAGTCAACAACCTACGCGGCTGAAAAGCGCCCAAATAAACTAACATTTGCGTCTAACCACAGCGTGTATTGCGGGCGCACTATCGAGCCCAGGGACAGGCTGAAGAGGACAGCTGTGACTGACACCTGTGAGCGCTTTTGAAAAGCAACTAACATTTGCGTCTAACCACAGCGTGTATTGCGGGCCACTATCGAGCCCAGGGACAGGCTGAAGAGGACAGCTGTGACTGACACCTGTGAGCGCTTTGCAAGTCAACAACCCACGCGGCTGAAAAATAAACTAACATTTGCGTCTAACCACAGCGTGTATTGCGGGCGCACTATCGAGCCCAGGGAC
Organism: Perca flavescens; assembly: GCF_004354835.1. Classification (NCBI taxonomy): domain Eukaryota; kingdom Metazoa; phylum Chordata; class Actinopteri; order Perciformes; family Percidae; genus Perca; species Perca flavescens. Next base: position 126,885 of record NW_021166526.1, read on the forward strand.
AGGCTGAAGAGGACAGTTGTGACACACCTGTGAGCGCGTTTGCAAGTCAACAACCCACGCGGCTGAAAAAACTAACATTTGCGCCCAAATAAACTAACGTGTGTGTGTCGAGTGGGACAGGCTGAAGAGGACAGTTGTGACACCTGTGTGTGTCAACAACCTACGCGGCTGAAAAGCGCCCAAATAAACTAACATTCGCGTGTGTGTGTGTGTGTGTGTGTGTGTGTGTGTGTGTGTGTGTGTGTGTGTGTGTGTGTGTGTGTGTGTGTGTGTGTGTGTGTGTGTGTGTGTGAGTGAGAGTGAGAGAGAAATAAAGAGATTTTCCAAACAGTTGTACCCATTCTTTAGTTCACATTGAAAGGTGCGGCTAAATAAGCGCCTGTGTGAGTGAAATAAAGAGAATTTCTAAACAGTTGTACCCATTCTTTATTTCACATTGAAAGGTGTGGCTAAATAAGCGCCTGGGTGTGTTTGTTCAAGTTACTTTATTTATACCCAAAGGTAGATTTTGTTTGCAGTAGAGTCACACATCACATTATCCCACATACTCACATTATCACACATCATCAGAAAAGTTCTTATCGGTCCAGAATAAGATAATACATAGACCTACATAAAAATCGAGTAAACACTTGTGTCAATAAATAAAAGTCTGGCATCGGAGCCATTGTTATCTAAATGCTTAAAGAGTAAATTTAGTAAAGTGACTGTTGCATCTTCCACGGCCCTACGGGGTCTATAAGCAAATTGCAGAGTGTCAAGTGAATTCTCTGTTTTTCTCAATATTTCAGACCTCACCAATTTTTCAAGAACTTTCATCACTATTGATGTGAGTGTCACTGGACTAAAATCATTAAGGGTTTTAGTGATGTTTAAGAACAGGGATAACCACGGCATTCTTCCAGACCTCAGGTACTAATTATGTCTCTAAAGACTTGTTAAAAATGTAATGGAAAGGAATACTCAATTGCTTTGCACATGTTTTGAGTATGCGTCCACAGATGTTATCTGGACCATGGCTTTTATTAACTCTTATAGAGAGGAATGCTTTGCGCACTTCTATTTGTGTTATATTAACATGTTGAACATCTACGAGCTGGTTACTCAAATTGTCAATTTCATTGCTAAAATATTAAAACGATTATAAAATTGAATAAGAGAACTGGCCAGCTCAGTGTCTGAGCTGAAACCATTCAGGGTGACTTGGCTACTGCTCTTTAGATTCTGGAGGCCTGCTATGGTTTTCATACCGTCCCAGACTGACCCAAGGTTGTTTGCTGCCATTTTGTTCTCCAGTTTACATTCATAGTCTCGTTTTGCTTTGAGATTCCTATTTTCAGATCCTTTTTTGCTATTTGTAGTTCAGCATTGTCACCCCTCTTAAAACGAGTTCTTTTTCTGTAACCTATCTTTGACAGGTTTAGTTATCCATGGTTTGTTGTTGGGATAGACTTTCACTTGTTTACATGGAACAATTATGTCTCTACAAAAAGCAATATATGAGCATGTCACATCAGTCCATTCATTTAGGTCATCCCCACAGGAACTTTGAAACATTCCCAGTCAGTACAATCAAAGCAATCTTGTAAGCATAGTACAGATTCATCAGTCCAATCTTTAATTACTTTAATTTGAGCTTGAAGTCTTTTTAGAAAGGTTTTGTATGTTGGCAGCAAATGCACACAGTTTTGGTCTGCTGAACCCGCCGGCTGTAAGGGCAGCGATTGGTAAGCGTCTTTTATAGATCCATAGCAGAGGTCCAGGGTTTAATCCCGTCTGGTAGGACAGGAAACATATTGGTAAAAATTTGTCAATGTTTTCTTGAGACATACATGATTAAAATCACCCAGTATGAAATTTGGCGCCTCAGGTGAGAGTGATTGCTTTTTCTGCACGGTTTCAATGATGGTGTTAGAAGCCGACGCAGCATTTGCCCTTGGGTGAATATAGACTGTTGTAATAAAAAGTTGTGGAAATTCACGGGGTAGGTAGAAAGGTTGTAGTGATACTGATAAGAGTTCAACATCTGATGTACTTATACGTTCTCTTACAGTCACAGAAGTGCAGTATCGTTTCTTGAAGTATAAACATGCCCCGCCACCTTGAGATTTCCCCGTTACCTCTCTCTCTCGATCAAGTCGATAAGGTGCCCCAAATCCATCAATTGAAAAAATCTGTGTCCTGATCATTCTCCATCAGCCAGGTCTCTGTGAAAGCCAGGACACAACACTCCCTGAAGTCCTTCAAAAAGCTGACGTTTCCCTGCAGCTTAATCATTTTATTCCTCAGGGACTGGACGTTCCCGAGGATCATGGAGGGTATAGGAATACGAGAAAGCCGCTGTTTTCACAAGCGTTGCCTGCTGCCGCCCCGCTTGCCTCGCATTCTCTTTGTTGCCGCTGTTTTACCCCCTGGGTCTTTTAGGATACAATCAGGAATTGTGACGTGATCTATGTCCCGCACGTTATCCCACAGTTCAGTTGCAACAATGTAGTTCTGCTGTACTGTAGCATTCCACGGCTAACAGCTCCTTTGACGAAGTTGGAGATAAATAACCCAAAGAAGAGCGTCCAGAGGGCAGAAAAGGTTCTAATATACATTGTGTATACGCGCATACATAAGCGACGCAATAGAAATAGAAACAGGACCGTAAAGAACTTTACCAAAATAATACAGAAGGAATAACACAACACAAGAGCTCTAAATCTTCCACGGCAAACTTTTCACTCACTCTCACTGCCAGTCACAGCGTGCACATGTGCCCTTTCCAGGACAGGAGGTCTGTGTGCCTGTGTGTGAGGAGAGAACAGGGTGTCTGTTTGCCTGTGTTTGAGGAGAGGAGAGGGTGCCTGCTAGCCTGTCTGTGAGGAGAGGAGGCCTGTTGGTCTGTATGTGAGGAGAGGACAGGGTGCCTGTGTGGCTGTGTGTGAGGAGTGGACAGCAGGCCTGTTGGCCTGTGTGTGAGGAGAGGACAGGGGCCCTGTGTGTGGGAGGAGTGGACAGGAGGCCTGTTGGCCTGTGTGTGTGTGAGGAGAGGACAGGGTGCCTGTTGGCCTGTGTGTGAGGAGTGCACAGGAGGCCTGTTGGCCTGTGTGCCTGTGTGTGAGGAGTGGACAGGAGGCCTGCTGGCCTGTGTGCCTGTGTGTGAGGAGTGGACAGGAGGCCTGTTGGCCTGTGTGCCTGTGTGTGAGGAGTGGACAGGATGCCCGTTGGCCTGTGTGTGAGGAGAGGACAGTGTTCCTGTTGGCCTGTGTGTGAGGAGAGGAGAGGAGGCCTGTGTGACTGTGTGTAAGGAGAGGAGAGGAGGCCTGTTTGACTGTGTGTGAGGAGTGGACAGGGTGCCCGTTGGCCTGTGTGTGAGGAGAGGACAGGGTGCCTGTTTCCTGTGAGTCAGCAGAGGAGGCCTGTTGGTCTGTATGTGAGGAGAGGGCAGGGTGCCTGTTTGCCTTTGTTTGAGGAGAGGAGAGGGTGCCTGCTGGCCTGTCTGTGAGGAGAGGAGGCCTGTTGGTCTGTATGTGAGGAGAGGGCAGGGTGCCTGTGTGGCTGTGTGTGAAGAGTGGACAGGAGGCCTCTGTGCCTGTGTGTGAGGAGGGGACAGCAGGCCTGTTGGCCTGTGTGTGAGGAGAGGACAGGGGCCCTGTGTGTCTGTGTGTGATGAGTGGACAGGAGGCCTGTTGGCCTGTGTGCCTGTGTGTGAGGAGAGGGCAGGGTGCCTGTTTGCCTGTGTTTGAGGAGAAGAGAGGGTGCCTGCTGGCCTGTCTGTCAGGAGAGGAGGCCTGTTGGTCTGTATGTGAGGAGAGGGCAGGGTGCCTGTGTGGCTGTGTGTGAGGAGTGGACAGGAGGCCTCTGTGCCTGTGTGTGAGGAGAGGACAGCAGGCCTGTTGGCCTGTGTGTGAGGAGAGGACAGGGGCGGTGTGTGTCTGTGTGTGAGGAGTGGACAGGAGGCCTTTGTGCCTGTGTGTGAGGAAAGGACAGGAGGCCTCTGTGCCTGTGTGTGAGGAGTGCACAGGGTGCCTGTTGGCCTGTGTGCCTGTGTGTGAGGAGTGGACAGGCGGCCTGTTGGCCTGTGTGCCTGTGTGTGAGGAGTGGACAGGATGCCCGTTGGACTGTGTGTGAGGAGAGGACAGTGTTCCTGTTGGCCTGTGTGTGAGGAGAGGAGAGGAGGCCTGTGTGACTGTGTGTGAGGAGAGGAGAGGAGGCCTGTTTGACTGTGTGTGAGGAGTGGACAGGGTGCCCGTTGGCCTGTGTGTGAGGAGAGGACAGCAGGCCTGTTGGCCTGTGTGTGAGGATAGGACAGGGGCCCTGTGTGCCTGCGTGGGAGGAGTGGACAGGGTGCCTGTTGGCCTGTGTGTGAGGAGTGCACAGGAGGCCTGTTGGCCTGTGTGCCTGTGTGTGAGGAGTGGACAGGAGGCCTCTGTGCTTGTGTGTGAGGAGAGGACAGCAGGCCTGTTGGCCTGTGTGTGAGGAGAGGACAGGAGTCCTGTTGGCCTGTGTTCCTGTGTGTGAGGAGAGGGCAGGGTGCCTGTTTGCCCGTGTGTGAGGAGTGCACAGGAGGCCTGTTGGCCTGTGCGCCTGTGTTTGAGGAGTGGACAGGTGGCCTGTTGGCCTGTGTGCCTGTGTGTGAGGAGTGGACAGGATGCCCGTTGGCCTGTGTGTGAGGAGAGGACAGTGTTCCTGTTGGCCTGTGTGTGAGGAGAGGAGAGGAGGCCTGTGTGACTGTGTGTGAGGAGAGGAGAGGAGGCCTGTTTGACTGTGTGTGAGGAGTGGACAGGGTGCCCGTTGGCCTGTGTGTGAGGAGAGGACAGTAGGCCTGTTGGCCTGTGTGTGAGGATAGGACAGGGGCCCTGTGTGCCTGCGTGGGAGTAGTGGATAGGAGGCCTCTGTGCCTGTGTGTGAGGAAAGGACAGGGTGCCTGTTGGCCTGTGTGTGAGGAGTGCACAGGAGGCCTGTTGGCCCGTGTGTGAGGAGAGAACAGGGTGCCTGCCAGCCTGTGTGTGAGGAGAGAACAGGAGGCCTGTTGGCCTGTGTGTGAGGAGAGAACAGGAGGCCTGTTGGCCTGTATGTGAGGAGAGAACAGGAGGCCTGTTGGCCTGTGTGTGAGGAGAGAACAGGAGGCCTGTTGGCCTGTGTGTGAGGAGAGGACAAGAGGCCTGTGTGTGATTAGAGGACAGGCTGCCTGTGTGCCTGTGTGTGAGAAAAGGACTTGGTGCATGTTGATCTGTGTGTGAGGAGAGTAGGCCTGTTGGTCTGTATGTGAGGAGAGGGCAGGGTGCCTGAGTGTTAGGAGTGGAAGCCTTTTTGCCTGTGTGTGAGGAGAGTAGACCTGTTTTCTGTGTGCTTGTGTGTAAAGAGAGGAGAGGGTGCCTGCTGGTCTGTCTGTGAGGAGAGGAGGCCTGTTGGTCTGTATGTGAGGAGAGGGCAGGGTGCCTGTGTGTTAGGAGTGGAAGCCTTTTTGCCTGTGTGTGAGGAGAGTAGATCTGTTTTCTGTGTGCTTGTGTGTAAAGAGAGGAGAGGGTGCCTGCTGGTCTGTCTGTGAGGAGAGGAGGCCTGTTGGTCTGTATGTGAGGGGAGAGGGCAGGGTGCCTGTGTGTGAGGAGAGGAGAGGGTGCCTGCTGGCCTCTGTGTGAGGAGAGGACAGGAGGCCTGTTGGCCTGTGTGTGAGGAGAGGACAGGAGGCCTGTTGGCCTGTGTGTGAGGAGAGGACAAGAGGCCTGTGTGCCTGTGTGTGATTAGAGGACAGGCTGCCTGTGTGCCTGTGTGTGAGGAGAGGAGAGGAGGCCTGTGTGACTGTGTGAGGAGAGGACAGGGTGCCTGTTTCCTGTGTGTGAGGAGAGGACAGGAGGCCTGTTTTACTGTGTGTGAGGAGAGGAGAGGAGGCCTGTGTGACTGTGTGAGGAGAGGACAGGGTGCCTGTTTCCTGTGTGTGATGAGGGGACAGAAGGCCTGTTGGCCTGTGTGCCTGTGTGTGAGGAGAGGGCAGGGTGCCTGTTTGCCTGTGTTTGAGGAGAGGAGAGGGTGCCTGCTGGCCTGTCTGTGAGGAGAGGAGGCCTGTTGGTCTGTATGTGAGGAGAGGGCAGGGTGCCTGTGTGGCTGTGTGTGAGGAGTGGACAGGAGGCCTCTGTGCCTGTGTGTGAGGAGAGGACAGCAGGCCTGTTGGCCTGTGTGTGAGGAGAGGACAGGGGCCCTGTGTGTCTGTGTGTGAGGAGTGGACAGGAGGCCTCTGTGCCTGTGTGTGAGGAAAGGACAGGGTGCCTGTTGGCCTGTGTGTGAGGAGTGCACAGGAGGCCTGTTGGCCTGTGTGCCTGTGTGTGAGGAGTGGACAGGATGCCCGTTGGCCTGTGTGTGAGGAGAGGACAGTGTTCCTGTTGGCCTGTGTGTGAGGAGAGGAGAGGAGGCCTGTGTGACTGTGTGTGAGGAGAGGAGAGGAGGCCTGTTTGACTGTGTGTGAGGAGTGGAAAGGGTGCCGGTTGGCCTGTGTGTGAGGAGAGGACAGCAGGCCTGTTGGCCTGTGTGTGAGGATAGGACAGGGGCCCTGTGTGCCTGCGTGGGAGTAGTGGACAGGAGGCCTCTGTGCCTGTGTGTGAGGAAAGGACAGGGTGCCTGTTGGCCTGTGTGTGAGGAGTGCACAGGAGGCCTGTTGGCCCGTGTGTGAGGAGAGAACAGGGTGCCTGCTGGCCTGTGTGTGAGGAGAGAACAGGAGGCCTGTTGGCCTGTGTGTGAGGAGAGAACAGGAGGCCTGTTGGCCTGTGTGTGAGGAGAGAACAGGAGGCCTGTTGGCCTGTGTGTGAGGAGAGAACAGGAGGCCTGTTGGCCTGTGTGTGAGGAGAGGACAAGAGGCCTGTGTGCCTGTGTGTGATTAGAGGACAGGCTGCCTGTGTGCCTGTGTGTGAGAAAAGGACTTGGTGCATGTTGATCTGTGTGTGAGGAGAGTAGACCTGTTTTCTGTGTGCTTGTGTGTAAAGAGAGGAGAGGGTGCCTGCTGGTCTGTCTGTGAGGAGAGGAGGCCTGTTGGTCTGTATGTGAGGAGAGGGCAGGGTGCCTGTGTGTTAGGAGTGGAGGCCTTTTTGCCTGTGTGTAAGGAGAGTAGATCTGTTTTCTGTGTGCTTGTGTGTAAAGAGAGGAGAGGGTGCCTGCTGGTCTGTCTGTGAGGAGAGGAGGCCTGTTGGTCTGTATGTGAGGGGAGAGGGCAGGGTGCCTGTGTGTGAGGAGAGGAGAGGGTGCCTGCTGGCCTCTGTGTGAGGAGAGGAGAGGGTGCCTGCTGGCCTCTGTGTGAGGAGAGGACAGGAGGCCTGTTGGCCTGTGTGTGAGGAGAGGACAGGAGGCCTGTTGGCCTGTGTGTGAGGAGAGGACAAGAGGCCTGTGTGCCTGTGTGTGATTAGAGGACAGGCTGCCTGTGTGCCTGTGTGTGAGGAGAGGAGAGGAGGCCTGTGTGACTGTGTGAGGAGAGGACAGGGTGCCTGTTTCCTGTGTGTGAGGAGAGGACAGGAGGCCTGTTTTACTGTGTGTGCGGAGAGGAGAGGAGGCCTGTGTGACTGTGTGAGGAGAGGACAGGGTGCCTGTTTCCTGTGTGTGATAAGTGGACAGAAGGCCTGTTGGCCTGTGTGCCTGTGTGTGAGGAGTGGACAGGAGTCCTGTTGGCCTGTGTGCCTGTGTGTGAGGAGAGGGCAGGGTGCCTGTTTGCCTGTGTTTGAGGAGAGGAGAGGGTGCCTGTTTGCCTGTGTTTGAGGAGAGGAGAGGGTGCCTGCTGGCCTGTCTGTGAGGAGAGGAAGCCTATTGGTCTGTATGTGAGGAGAGGGCAGGTTGCCTGTGTGCCTGTGTGTGAGGAGAGGACTTGGTGCATGTTGATCTGTGTGTGAGGAGTGTAGGCTTGTTTTCTGTGTGCCTGTGTGTAAGGAAAGAACAGGGTGTCTGTTTGCCTGTGTTTGAGGAGAGGACAGGTTTCCTGTTGTCCTGTGTGTGAGGAGAGGAGAGGAGGCCTGTTTGCCTGTGCTTGAGGAGAGGAGAGGGTGCCTGCTGGCCTGTGTGTGAAGAGAGGACAAGAGGCCTGTGTGCCTGTGTGTGAGGAGAGGAGAGGGTGCCTGCTGGCCTGTCTGTGAGGAGAGGAGGCCTGTTGGTCTGTCTGTGAGGAGAGGGCAGGGTGCCTGTGTGCCTGTGTGTGATTAGAGGACAGGATGCCTGTTGGCCTGTGTGCCTGTGTGTGAGGAGTGGACAGGAGGCCTTTGGGCCTGTGTGCCTGTGTGTGAGGAGTGGACTGGATGCCTGTTTCCTGTTTCTGCGGAGAGGACAGGAGGCCTGTTGGCCTGTGTGCCTGTGTGTGAGGAGAGGACAGGGTGCCAGTTTGCCTCTGTGTGAGAAGTCCCTATTGTGTATAGGACAAGGGTAAGTTGCAGAGACAAGACAGTCTAAGACAAAGTCTTGGCTCCACATGCCAGGAGACCGTATCAACTCGGCTGAGGACACGGTCTGTGTTGCTGTGTTGCTCAATGTCTGTACAACATACACCAAGAACCTTTGTTGACACTGACAATAAAGACACTTCACTCTGTGAACTGACTGACTCTGTGCGCTGCTGCAGCTGTGCTCGTTTGCATCATTATATCAGTATGCGCAAACGGACAAACTGTCATGCTTGGACAAACAGCCACAGAGAGGAACATAACATGCGCGGTTCATGTCTGCTGGGGCCTTGCATATCACAGCACAGCGCATGGATCCTTGGTCGAGAAGCCTCACGTGAGCTTTGGGTGCGCAACACAACTGAAGTAGATCATGGATAAGTACCTCACAGGTGTGGTACGCGGTGAAGGTGCCTATTGCACCGTGTACAAAGACACATGTCAAAACACTGGAAAGACTCTTCTTTGAAATGTTACAAAGTGAGGCGCCGAGGCTGCAACCGTGAGAGAGTTAGCCTATCTCACGGCACTACAGGGTCAGCCACGGCACCAATAGAGCACAGCACACAGTACTCAGTGTGGTGTTTACGTACTCTGGACCTCTTGGGTGAGTTAACCCAAGATGTGTATTACTAACCGTTACTCTTTAGGTGACAGTGCTAGGGTACACATATCCTTGCAAAAAGCTCAAGACTACATTTATGTTATGAACAACTAGCTACCCAATCCGAGTGTAAGAAATGTAACCTAGCATTGTATGTTTTATGGAGTGTTGTCCCTGACCACTGTTCAATGTCACTAGTCAATCACCTCCATAGTAAATACAGGTTGTACAATAAATGAGACATGTCAATGACAACACCTTTAATCATTAGTATTCAAATACACAACACATTATGGCAGAAATAAACAAACAAAAGACAAGGTCGTGTCAAGAGAAATGTTAAAAACAAGGTACATAGTCAAGTATGACACAAGCACACAAGCATACTGACATACAGGAAAAAGCTATAATCCTTGGCTATGTTATGGCCAGCAATAACAGTGGGCTCCTGATGACACCAAGGCAACAAATGGTCTGTGAGCAATCTGATACTCAGGATATTTCGATCCACGTCCTCTTCGGCATATACACGTGAATACGCAAATGAGCACTCGTGGGCTAAAACGGAGATCCCATTGTACTGTTGACACGGGTGCTGAGCGCCTGTGGACTGAAATTGAGATTCAATGGTCTGTTGACACTGCGGCTGGGGCCTCGTGGACTATTGATAAGGCTGATGATCTCCCACGGGTTGATCGTGAGCTCCCATGGGCTGAACAGCTGGTGAGCTGCCACGGACTGTGGAACCGGATGATGGCCTCCCAAGGCCTGGGGAAAAGGTTGATTAACTCCCATTGTATGTGGAAACTGCTCATGAGCTCTCAGGAGTTGTGGAAAAGGCCGATGAGTTTCCAGGGGTTGCAGGAACGGCATACTGTCCGTCATACGATGCTCATGTTCGTGCTCGTGTTTGTAAAAGCATTCAGGTCCCAAACTGCACATTCCCCGACGAAAGTATCGACACGGTATGGCTGCCATCTGATTCTTATATCTTTGAATCAACATCTGCTTCTTGGGTTCGTCTACCGCCCACTGACGACTCTTGAGATAATAACGTGATACAGTTCGACACTCTGGACACGACATACTGGTTTGCTTGTTTCTGTATGAGACCTGTTTCCACGATTGGATGCACTTCAGGCAGTAGCAGTGACTACAGTTTGGCAGAATCGCGAAACATCGCTCCGCGGGGTTTTCCTTGGCTAACACCACGTCCAAGCACACACCACACACCATGTTGCTACTGTGCTGTGCGTCAGTTGTGATTGCATGTTCAACTCTGCGATGCGCCATGTTACATTCTGTATTCTGTGTCTCCACATTCAAGAGGAGCTTACGCTGATCACGGATATCTTGTCCCGGGATCGCAGCAGCGTAGGGTTCCGGCTGCTCCCTCTCCACATTCCGGAGTAGCTCACGCTGATCGCGAATATCTTGTCCCGGGATCGCAGCAGCGTAGTGTTCCGGCTGCTCTCTCTCCACATTCTGGAGTAGCTCACGCCGATCACGGATACCCTGTCCCCGGGTAGGCCCATCCATTGTCCTTGATTTTGTACCCAGCTTGATGTGATGTGTACAACTGTTAGTAGCCTTACAGAGGCAGCTTAATATGATCTCAACATTAAACCCTACCCCCTGTCTACTCTCGTTCCAGATGAAAAGCCTCTGTCGTCGGATGCGCAGCCCCTCTCGTCGGATGCGCAGCCCCTGAGAGTGTGTTCAGCCACAGACAATTCCGAAATGTTCAACATGAGCTAGACACTGTACCCTCAATATTCCTCTTCACTGTCAACTGTGGAATTATATCCACCGTGAAACGCACTCCTGGCAGTATCCGGGCCTTTAGAGGCTTTGGTGCGTTGGACTACGTGTTTGCTATTGCAAGGCTCTGACGCATGTCGCTCACGCTCTAGAGCTTGGGATAGCTGCTGAGGCTGACGAAGACACTTGGAGTTTTTGGGCCCTGGGATGTTGCCATGGGGCATAGGTGGAGCCGAAGGGTAGTTGTTACACACGTTAGTCTCGAGCCAGCTCGCGGGTATGTCGACTAAAGGAGCTGTGGGCTTCTTGGCTTCCCAGTGAGACATGCGGATCCAGCGGTTGTGTGTCACAGGCCACGCGGAACTCATGCAGTAACGAAACAAAAGATATATGTAGTATCTGGAGAGTTTGCGATTGTCCACGACTATCGACTCGGGGATTTGGGTTTCGCGATACACCGTGCTAGCGCACTCCATAGCATGGAGAGACTCTAGGTCTGCCCTGGGTGTGTACAATGTGTCGGCTCTCTGCCACATATCTCTCAAGTGCTTCAAGGTAGTCTGGAGAGAGCTTTCACATTTCAACGTGTCGTGCAGCAAACCCGTGGCTGGCGCACCCGCCACAATCAAGCACTCAAAGAGCGCCAACGACGCGTTTTCAGAGAACACGATTCTTCTGCGAGAAACCGAACCACCGTTCATCTCGTATTATTTACTAACCCAGATATGAACACGGGGCGCGCGGGTGTTGACGATCTCGCCAAAATGGCCCTGATACAGGTTCCAGACAACCTGGACAAACTGATGCATCTGGTGGCGCGGTACAATCTGTTTTACGTTAAGACCTTGCGTTACAATGACTTGCGCGGCGTGTTGGACTGGCTCGGAGTACGGTGTGGCGATTTAGCATTCAGCCAACACGAAGACACGGTTACAGTGCTCAATAGGCTTCTCCCATCGCGCGGTGACGTGGCGGTGGTGAGTATAGACACGGAACCAGAAATCGAGGGAAAGACACGCGTAATTGTATACATAAAAGGGGATCATGGGCAAGCGCAAGCGCGGTATGACTCTATAGTATTGTTCCTAGTGGTCAACTTCAATGGCACTCCATACAATCAGGATGCCAACATCATCTTCAAACACGCGCGGGCACTGCTCACCGACCGCAAGACCCCCCTATTCCCAGAGTTCGCCAAGTGTCAACATCATAATCCGTCAACTGTGGCAGTCCGTCAGGAGCAGTATCCCATACTAGACGGCTTCCTAGCCCTTAGCTACGATACGACTAGGCCCAAGACACCCAACGTACCCGTGGACAGATTTGGGCGAATATACAAGCCTCTAAGGTCTACCAAAGAAGCCAGTCCATGGAGCCTCTACACAGATATACCCCGGGACCTCGAATGTGCCACCGACATAGAAACACTGATAACCACAAAGGACACAGTTCTGGGGCGAGGAGGCTTTGGGGTGACCGTTCGGCTTGACAAGGACCTCGTTGCAAAAACCAACCTGTTTCCAGACATGGTGAACTGGAGCAGACCTGAGATAGACTCGGACTTTAATCGCTATGCACACATTGCCTCACAAGTGGAAGAGGTCATGATGGGTGTTTCGATGAAACACGGCAACATCTTGCGCACATTAGGCGGCCTTTGGTGTGACATCCCCGGGTACCAGTTGGGCGGTAGAGCCGTGCTCATCATGGAAAGAGCCCTATGTTCACTGCTGGAGTTCATGTTGAACATTCGCAACGTCTCGACTATTGTGCCCATGGTCGAACTGGACACCCTACGAGCACTGGATTACTTGCGATCGAGAGCCATCCAGCACAGGGACATCACGCACAGAAACATCTTGGTCTGTCACCAGAAGGATAGAACGCCCGCGCCGTTCGCGTTCAAGATCAGCGACTTTGGCACGGCGTGCAACTTCTCTACCCCGGATCAGACACGAGGCAACTGCTGTAACATGGCGCCGGAGGTCATGTGGTGCTTGAATGCCGCCACAGGGAGCGATGTGTTCAGCTGGTACTGCGTTATGTGGGAGTTGTACAATCGCTCACATTTGATACCGCATAAGCGTGGGAACGAGACAGGGTTTTGTAAAAAGACGTACGCAGAGAACCTATCCAAATTGGTTGGGGTGTACATTGCCGAGGACAATCTGTCGTTCGAACTCGACTACATGAAAGCGATCGACGCTCGTGCCCTTCACGCGAAATACAAAGATTCGAGACCTAGTGCCGAGCAGATACGGGCAAACCTCACGCACATGGCCCTGAACAATAATGACAAGGCGTTTATCCAGATAGGAACGCTGTGCATTACGCTCTTCCCTCAGGAGAGAATGTCCCCTTCCGAACTGTTGAACCTTGCACGATACACGTGTTTGAGTAGAGACATCAGCGTGGCAACTGTGCCACACAGAGTGCTCCCGCTGTCAGTACACGCAGGGGAGTACAGATTGACCGATATCATAGTCAGTGATGACTGTGCCCCCGAGGGACTCGCTAAACCGATGACCAATGCAGCATGTCCGCCGACTAGAATCGCGTCCACTGTCAAAGAGTACTACGGAATAGATATTTTGAGGCTGGCCCCTGGTCGAATACAGCCTTACCAGTGGTACTCGAACAAGGTCAAAGAACTCGCTGATGTGTACCAGATCAATACCAAACGCAAAGCTGCGGACACGGAGATTCCGATCGAGGCCAGGCGCTTGAAAGTGAACTGTGTAGAGGAGAGTGGAGAGGGCACTTCAACCGCTGGGCCCGTTCATCGAGAGCAGGCAGAGGAACTGCTACCCACTAGAGCAAGGGAACGCCCGCTTGGAGACACGGCGGGCGATTCGTCACATAACTGCGAGCATTGGAGCAATGAGCCTGTGCACATGCTGAGCTCTGGCGTTCTGGGTGCCGACGCGCTCAACGGTGGCAATGTGTCCGCGGGGTCGATGAGCCTCAACAATCGGGCTTCAGAGTCTCGGGGTGAGGTGGTTCTACAAATCAAGCAGATCCCCGGGGAGATTGATACGCACATGGTCATTCTCAAGAGTCACAACGGGAAAGAGATAAAACGTTTCAAGGACAACGTAGTCCTGCTGTCACAAAGCATGACCCAAACGTTCCCTCTCATGTTTGCTGGTCCCCGAGATGGCTTTTCTAAGTGCTGTAGGTGCAACGGTGTGTTCATCTTCCAGTACGCACAGTTCTTCGAGGGGTGTAAGCACGTGTTGGCGTTGGCCACTTCGGACGCATCTAACTCGGCTCACGGATTACTGCTGCAGGTTTTTCTGACGCTCAAAGCTGCTTTAGAGTGGAAGCTTCTGCCCACGCACATGACCAAGTGTACGGACATCCTAATCAGTAGAGGAGCCGTGATGATCGACATCGTCTCGTACCTCAGCAGGAACTTCAACAAGCCCCAGTCCTCCATGTTCGGCGAACATTGCGAGGGCTTGCTCAGGCTCTCTGTTATTATGGTGACAAAACACTTACCCCATTCGAAACTGTGCAAACAGCTCCGAGCAATGAGCCCCGAGACACCCGCATCGTGTATACTGGCCACGGCAATTGAACACTTGAGAGGCTTCGGTCCCAGTGAAAGGACCACGCCGAGCATATCGACCCTAGATGGTAACTTTTTCACGTTCAAGGATTACGCATCGGATATACCCAACTGGCTGACAGCCATGGGTGAGGAGGAAGATGCTCACGATAGAAGTTGCTCTAAAGTGCTGGTGTACGGCCGACCGAAACCTTGCAAACGAGACTTGACAGTAGAGGGTTTACGCGCTGTCAAGCTGAAGACACTGGTTAGGGACATCGTACTGAGGATGAAAGCCAAGATGTTCAGACTGTGGAGGCTTGAAGTGACGACACTGGATTGCACGCAGGGTTTCGCTAAGGTTACTCTCAAGAATTCAGCACTCTGTAAGATCCCCAGTGTAGACCAACTACACTGGTCGAGGTTACTTCATGACGACGACAAAAACTGTTTTGCACATGACGCTATTTCGCCCTTGTCCAAGTGGGCCCCAGTCATAATGTTCACAAAGTGTAACCAATCTGGACCTACTCCAGAGTGCACTTTTGCATATTACAGTGTTAAGATCCTGATGGTTCTACTGGGACCCGAGGGCACTGTGGTATCGCTTACAGATCTGTTCCAGAGCATGTTGAGTTTCAGTGTAACACACTACTAAAAGAGTGAACCCGTGTGTAGTTTCAAATCACATGCCGGTGTGTAAACTCCCCAAGAGTCCTCACAAACTCGCAGAGCCAGCAGGCTGACTGCCCTTCTCTCATCTACGTCTCTCACTCACTGTCCACAGTCACGTATGCATGTCTTGTTTCATCACGGGAGCATATTGTAGCATCATGAAACATTGGGGTAGCTTACATTCAAGGAAATCAGCTGCCATTTAAACCTCCGGTGAGAAAGCTTTGCTGTACATATGTTTCATGGTTGTCTTTTCAGCGTATAATAAATGTGACAGTAATTCAACTTGTGATTATGAGTCAACTTTATTGATATAGGAAAGATGTGTGCACACCTGCAATAACGACACTCAGACACACTCAAAGGCTGTGACTTACTTTAATGTGTTTCGTACAGCGTGGTCAATACTCACAGAACACAACTATGACAAGAAGTTAACCCATTTCAATCGTTATACAAAACATGAATGGCATGCAGCAAAGTAGACTTAAACATAAGACACAAATACAGAGTATAATAAAGGTTCCTAAGCCTTCCAAACAATCATATCCTACAAATCATTTCCTACAATCATATCTCTACAAATGGACTCTGACACACTTAGGGTCAAATTGACCTGTTTTTACTTTTTTTGTTTTATATCAGAAACTGTGGGATGTAGAAATAGGCACTGAAAATGTAAAGAATAAAAATTATACAATTTAAAAGCAAAAACAAAAAAAAAGGTGTCAAAAACGTTAAAAAAGTGTTTTTTCAAGGTTGACGGGAAGACCGCGGGGTTAAACAGAAGACACAAATACAGAGTAGAATAAAGATTTCTAGGCCTTCCAAACAATCATTTCCTGACTAAATATCTATCCAGAGTATTAGGCACGACCTTGGGTCCCGGACTCGAATATTTAGATGACAGTGCTACAGTTGAACAAGGTTCCTCCAACTGAGACGTGCACACAGCATTTGCCAGACGCTCCAAATATTGTATCATAGAAGCACTGCTGGGCCCCGGTGGAGCTCTTGGCTTTTTCACCACATTGGAAGACATGATTGAAAATATCTCTAGTAATGGACTCTGTCACAATTGTTGTCGTCAGAGTCAGTTTCAATCTCGTCACACCCTGTCTTGTCAGGTTTGATGTCCAGACCCTCGGCCTCAAGATCCAAATCCGAATCCTCTGATGGACTATCGTTCGGATGGCTTGAGTGATCCTCGTCCTCTGATGCACTCTCGTCCGGATGGCTTGAGTGATCCTCGTCCTCTGATGGACTCTCGTCCGGATGGCTTGAGGGATCCCTCCGGTCCTCGTTATCAGATTCACTAGTGTCAACTAACTTGGTCAAATTATCAAAGTTGGCAGCCTCTCCATGTAACCGTGGCACCTGTGACTGTGAAGCTTTAGCCACGGGGTAGTTACTGAATGACCCCTGCGTCTTCCCTTGCTGTACTGTTTCACGTTTCTGGCTGGGCGTATTGTCAGGCCTGGCCTTTTGGGTCTTACTGTGCGATCTTCTCTTCTTTTGTCTGGCCTGGGTGACTAGGGAAGTAGGGCATTTTATGTTGGCCTTGACCCCACCCCATTGCATCTCCGAGTCATCCGTCTCTGGGGCTGAAAGCTCATTTTTAAAGGCGGGGAATCTTGTTTCTGGGGGGCATGTGAGTTCTTATTAGGCTTTACTGTTTTACACCTCTTGGACCCATCCTGTTTCTTTCTAGTCTCCTCTTCTCTTTTAAGGTGCGGGACAGACGTTTCTTTTTCAGCCCTAATCAGTTTCTCCTTCACACGTCTATCCTTCTCTTGTTTGTAGCGCTTAACAGGGGGTTTGCTCAACTCCTCATCTGAGGACGATGATAGTACTCGCTGAAACACAACAGTGTCCCCTTTGGTGTCACCACCAGAGCCGGGTTGGCGAGGGTAGTCTTCTTCTTCGGACTCTGAATGAGACACATGCCTAAGCCTTCGAACAACCCTCCTCCTCCTTTGATGCTGCGCACAGAATGCCTCTTCGGCCTCCTCCTCAGAACTGCTACTGCCCTCCTTTGTAGGACCGTCATCTAGGAATTTGTCACTGTAATCATATTCATTAGGACCCTCGATCTTGTCCTTATCCATCGTTGCTGCCAAGTCCTCACCGAGGCCCTCATATTCAGCTGCTTCATCGCACTCTCCCTCATCACCACTCCCTACCATTGCCTCGCACAGTATATGCTTGTTGTACCTCGTGGTCCGGTTGTAGATTTGCGACCTGGCAGTCTGCGCTTTCATGTCTAACTTGGCCTTGAATGAATTTTGGGTTGAAAGCATATCCTTGTCAGAAAACTCCTCCACCTCCTCCTCCTCCTCATCATCCTCATCCTCCTCCTTGCTAGTCGCTTCCACAGCATCAGAGGCTCGCTCTTTGTAGCTCCCGGTAGACTTATATGTTGAATGTGTATTTCCCTCATATGTGCGATCTTGCTTGACAGCGCTCGTTTGTTGTAATTGTTTCCCATGTCCACGTCTTTTGCCAAGGAAACCGCTAGTGTTCCTTTCAATGTCACGCATAGTCTGGGCCGAAAACCCCATGGATTGACTTGGGGCCCCCTGGAAGGACATCAGTATCTTGTGTTTCCAGTGCTCTGTGGACGTCGACGCCAAGCAATCCACAAGAGCTTTGCTGAGTCTATCCTGTAAGCTATGGCTATCGAGCACATTGACCACGGGGCGATTATTAATGACCCACTCTTTGAGGATGACGCTGTGTCTACTGTCCAGGAGAGTGTTGTCTAATGCAAGGAGCGTGCAAACAGCTTCTCTCCTCAGATGTTCACCAGTCAGCCATGGTTCACTCATCAGCAGAGTTGACAAGTTCTTTAGCCACGTACAAATGGGAACAGCTTCTGGTATGGCTATAGAGTACAGAGCGCTCTGGACTCCGGTCTTGAATTTGTTGCGCTCCTTTCCCTCGACTGCAGGTTTAAAAGGCCTATCGGTGCCATCTGATTCTTTGGCGGGCTCTCCTCTTGACTTGAGACCTTTCTTCACTTTTTTGTACTTGGTGCGGAGTTTTATAAAGAGCAACTTAGCTTTGGAATACAGATGCACCAACAGTTTTTCCTTATTTGGGTCAGGTCTGATCAAGCTGTGCCACATTTTCTGAGCTTTGGCTGCGTTGTCCACGGAAAATTCTTTGTACAACGCTTTGCATGCTAGCACCATCTTGTCATCGCCCTGGTATCTCACTTGACCGTAACTCGAGGCAATGTGTCCCAACTTGGTCCAGTCCAGTGCCATCTGTGCCAAAATCATATCGTGGTGCGTCTTCTGTACAGCAGTGTTGACACGTGTGTCAGAGTTGTACGCGTTCCAAAACCTCTGATATCCATGCACTTTCTTCATGGGACAATGTAACAGCCCCGCTACTGCGAACGCATTGGGGATCTTGCTGTCCATGAATTTAATGGCCAAATCCAAAACTTCGATCGCGACGGGATCCGCAACTGTGCTAGCAATGTGTTTGGGTGTATAATTGCACCAGCTTTTTGGGTTGACACGTTTAATGAAGGCTGTCAATGCAGGATTGTATATCTCCTGATGCATCTCGGGTCCGAGGATGAAAGTATCCCTTTCCAAGTCCTTTATCGTGTCAAGCCAAGTGCTCACTAGCTCCCCGCTGCCCTTAACACAACTTCGTTTCACAGCCCTGCAAAACCTAACCGTTGTGGACACATAGAGCTCACGTATATCATGCTGTCCCTGTCTCAGGATGACAACCGGGACCAGGCATGCCTTCCTGCCATCCACTGACCCACTGTTCCTTTTGTAATGGACAGTAGGTTTTCCGCCGTTTTCGTAACGGAAGTGTGTCAAATTGTATCTCACTTGCTCTGCCCGGAGACAATCCAGGCCCTTATCACGTTTGCTCTTCGTCAATTCAGCCGCATCTGTTCCTACCACGCAGCACATGGGATCTATCTCGCTCATGTGAGAAGCCAGGGCCTCGCTGTTGCTCTGGGTGCCCGGGTTGGCGTCGCTGTTCAGTAGCTGGGAAGGATGGATTTGTTGAAAGCAAGGCATAAGAGCTTTTAGGTCCGTTGGCACCTCTAGGGCCATGTCCCAGAATTCGTACTTGTTACAGGTGACAACCTTCAGCAACTCAAGACTTTTGTGTCCCGGAACAAACAGCACCTCTTGTAGGAAGAATGTCTTCCCATGATCTTCGCTGATTTGCGGCATTTGTACGATGTAGGTTCCGATCATGGATCTGTGTTTGTCGTATAACATGATATTGTGGGTTCCAAAGGACTGCGTGACAACAGGGATAACCTTCTTCTTACAATTGGGGCTTTTCAACTCCTTTTGTGGCACATAGAAGACCGTAGTTACCGGATGCGATAAGCAGGTGTTTCATGCCAACCTTGTCTACATTTGCAATACAGTCAAATCCGTTCCCTCCTTCGACGTCCACTAGGTCCATAAGCGCACGTAACAGTTCGACCGACGGTTCCTGTCTGATATATTTGGCATTCTGGAGCACCTTGTCCTTGATAGTTTTGTGAATGTTTGTTGGGTTGCGCCGTTGCTCGCTTTCAGACAGTTCGGATTGCTTGCGCACCATTAGATCGGCCACAGTGTCGAAGAGTCCTTGTGCGCTTGCACATGCAAAAACATCTTTGTAGCTTGAGTCGTTGTACCATTTAGGTTTCCCTGTTACGATAAATCTAGGTTTGTTATCCGCCATGTCGTTCAGCTCAATAACTTCACCTGGGTTAAACTCAAATACAAACTGCTCTCTTGAAGCAACCAGCGAGTGCCCAAAACGTTGTGTGCTGTTCCACCGCGGGTGACCTGAGCTTGTCCTGAGCCTATGAAGCCTCAGAGGCTGTGAGGCAGATGTGAATCTTGCTAGGGCTTTTAACCGGAGTTTGACAGAGAACTCCCTCCCCTATCATTTGCATGATACGGAAGCTGTGAACCACCAGAGTTTCAGCTACGGGTCACTGTCCAAGCTCAGGCTGTTGATCCTAGCTCAGTCAGGTGATCCGAGCACTGGCTGACTGTCCGACCGCTGGCTGACTGTCCGACCGCTGGCTTACTGTCCGACCGCTGACCGCTGGCTTACTGTCCGACCGCTGGCTGACTGTCCGACCGCTGGCTGACTGTCCGACCGCTGGCTGACTGTCCTCAGTTTTTGTCTTGCTCAGTTTTTGTCTTCTGGGGTTGGGTGGTCTCATATAAGCTCTCCACACCATAGTCACCCAAACCTCCTATCTTCTCTATCTGCCAGCGACTGAGCTAGGGTGAACGTGTTTGAGACTCTTGGTTGGAGAGAGACTGGGGAAATATGCATCTGTTACAATCAGGACCTGAACCAGTGGCATCTATGGACACCACACATTTTGATTCGTGCCGTTTTGCTGAATCCGCAGTCAGCAAGTCTGGGAACTGGTATGTGTTGAACCAAAAGTGGTTTTGGTTTATACAGATGCTGAACAAGCGCTGGTGGGGCTCCGTGTCTGAAGAGCACATTGAGTCTTTCCTGCGTAGACCCGAGGTTGACGACTGGGCTATTGTTCTCGCAGAAAACTTTTATGGCGCAGCTCCAGGAATAGTGTGCTCAGGTATGCTGAAGTTCAACAATATCATATTCAGATTAGATTTTGACCTGGACCGAGTCTATCACAGGGAAAACAGACATTGGCACCTTGACACTCTTGTGATTGAAAACACTCCAGTAGCATGCTTAATGCCTAGACCACAAGACATCCCTGATGGTCCAAAAAGGTTTTCTGGTGCATGTGTAGTGGAACAGATGCGTGACATGATACAGTTGCTAAAAAAAGGTGCATGGTGGGGACTTACACATGGTCTTAACACTTTGGAGTGTAAAGAACAGATAGAGGATCTACAAAGAATGAAAGAGGGATACCACTGTAATCCCGCTGCAGCGATCTGTTATATGGATGACGAAAGTTGTGGACACCTCTTCGAAATCATAACCTCAGACCTGCAAATATACCATGTGACATTCTGTGGCACCGGGTTTAAGCTTGAAACAGACAATGGTGAAAGCAAACAGTTCTCCACGCTCCGAAGTTTGCTGGACCACATGACCACAGTTGAACGGTTGACATTTGTGAGAAGACCTCCTCCTAGACTGAAGCAATTATGCAGGAGGGTGATCGATGTTAATTGGGAGACAGTCAAGGACCTTCCACAAACTCTCTTGGACTTCTTGGGGGTCAACCCATCGGACTGCGACTTACGTCCGTGAACATGAAAACCTTGACATGTCTATTTCACACCCCAATTGTGTGCCTCGGTACTGCTTTATTTTACACAGTGTAACTGCCATTCATTTCTGTTGTCTGTATTCACATTGCAAT
Source organism: Perca flavescens (assembly GCF_004354835.1). Taxonomy (NCBI): domain Eukaryota; kingdom Metazoa; phylum Chordata; class Actinopteri; order Perciformes; family Percidae; genus Perca; species Perca flavescens. Next base: position 148,232 of record NW_021166526.1, read on the forward strand.
GTACTGAGTTTGCACATTCCACCCATTAAAGACAGTGAATGTAAATTAGTTTTTTCTAATGTTTTTATTCACGTGTATCCAGCTTGCACATTTCACCCATAGTAGAGGCGAGACCAATCCTTCAATGACATATGACTATTCCACACAAAAGTCAACTGAGTGCTCATGCTCAACACGGTCGGAGCTCCACTGTGTGATATTGACCACATTGTCAAAGTTTTGATCCTCACACACCTCGGGACTGTGCACACCATGGATGAGTTTATTGTACACGGCGAGGAGAGTTGATCGGTAGAGTTTGTTTAGGGACACAGAGCCGGTCACTTCACCTACTGTATGTTCTCCGAGGGCTCTCAATCACGACTTTGATGTACACACATAGCCATCTACACACCACACGGGAAAGAGAATGACGGAGGTTCACAAGGACATTGAAAGCGCCTTACACTTTATCCAAGCCCCCAGCAGGATCCGAGCACATACTTGGATCCGAGCACATACTGTGTATCCGAGCACAGAATGTGGATCCGGCCACAGGCTGTCTATATAACACGCAAGACATGTAGCACTAACAAGGGTAGTTATTCTCGTGTACCATGTACGCATAGCGGGTTAGGGAACACACAAGTCAGTGTTTGTCAGACTTGACAACACCACACCAAGTAGTCATGGCAGCTAGGAGAGACACGACTGGGGTCATGGAGTGTACTACATTGCCTCACAGAGAGGCGAATACAGCTGTGGTAGAGAAGATCAAGGTGCCTTGCAACAGGAAGGCATTGTTCCTAGCGGTTGGGACTGACCTATTGCACGAGGAGACATATCACACATTGTCCTTTGGTGCGTTGTCTCCGAATGACAGAGCAACGTTTCAATTTCTTCTATATCTGACATATTGCTGCAAAGGGGAGTTTCTACAAGTAACCCTAGAGAACACAGATTTTGGCAGCATGTCACCTCCCATTAGAGAGGACTTTGCTCACGGGCACCTATTTTGTTTTGTATTAGACATGAGCGAAGAGAGCTTGTGTGACAAAGAATCCTCCAGCGGTGCACTATCCGTTCTGGGCAGAGTGGACACGGACGATAACATGGGCGAGCACGTATCCAGTACCCAGCTATACAGTCTCATGGAAGTGTTCAGAGGAGCGGAAGAGCCCGAAGATAACACCGGCTCGCAAGCCACCTCAGCTGACAAAACGCTCGAGGAAGCATTCAAAGCCTTCATGCGTCTACAGTTGGTTAGGAAAAAGGCATCTTCGCTAAACAACGCTATGTTATGCATGAGAGACGAGAAGGGCGAGTTGGGCCCCATGTTCGAGTGTATAGACATCGGCAGTGACACACTGAACGCCAGCAAGGTGGACAAGAAGAAAGTCAAGGACCTACAGGGTTCCATGTACACACCGGCATGTGGCCGGCAGGCTGTCGTCTTGCCAGAGCCTATTACCGCCCTGAATCTCAAATCTCTGGACAACTCGATAGGTAGGATCACAGACTGTGTGAGCGATGGAGAGGGCAAGGCGTTGTTCCTGTCGGTCATATCTAAACTCACGGGCATGCAATGGTTGAAACAGAAAGTTGTGCAAATGGGCTATAACCAGGACATGCCAGAGGATAGGAAATTCATGAACCTACTGAGATGTTTCACGAGTGAACTCGACGGTTCCTCGAGACACTGCGAGGTCGACATCGGTGGACTGTTGGTATTCAGGTACTCTCTGGAGACACTCATCGAGCGGGAGAAACCGGATCTGTTTGTCAAATCTCTGATTCACAGGCACGTTCCCATCTCACAGACCCGCATTGACACTGTGCTATGTGAAATAAAGAGCCAACGCAGGACGAAAGCTCTGGCCTCTTTGCTGAACCACGCACGGTGTTATTGCAAGAGGAGTAGGCACACGGAGGTACGCAGCACATGCAGCGGACTGTGTCAGACCGCATACTCGTGTTTTTACAATTCATCCGAGCAACACCCGTTCGTCGTGAGCAAAAGTGACCACAGTAACCACATTGCGCGCCTGTACCCTTATCTGGGTAAACTGGAGCTACTGAGCAAAGAAATGAAAGTCAAATACAGAGGACGGTGGCTATTTGAGAGCATAGCGAACATGGTCTTCACTACTCTTGTCAGGCGCCGGTTCAACGAGAACGAATCACTGTACCAAGGTTTGAGCGAAGTGATAGACCGGAATATGAGCACCTCGAGCCTGTCTCTCGGGCACGGTCTCGCTGACATACACGAGACGTTGTACCTCGCGCCGGACAATCATGATAACTACCCGAATGAGCCCAGTGCTCTGAATCCACTGAAAGTGTACGACCACGCATTAGTAAGATACTTGTACTGTGACAGCCTACAAGTTGGCCGGCTGTTTCAAGCGTCAACCACATTCAACTACATCATCTCCAACACGGCTCCCAGGTTCACGACCGAACGGTTCATGCTGTTCAACAACACGGGTCCGGGAGAGGGTAAGAGCTACGCAAACAGTGTGCTAAACTACCAGTTCCGGAGGGTGAAGGGTTGCATAGAGACACTGACGTCTTTCACACCACAAGCTTTCAAGTACAAGCAGAAGAGAACTGGCTGCGTGGTCATAATAGATGACGCGCACATAACCCACGAGAAGACCATCAAGGCCGCGGACAGGGAGTCCAACGTGATCCCCAATACATTCAAAAACCTCCTGGACACCAGTGTGTTGGAGAGTGATGTGGTGACCAGAGATATGAGCAGCGGTAGGATGACCACGGTAAAGTACGAGGTTACACACAACTGCGGCTTGTGGAACACCAACACAATGGGGTTTGTGAGCGAGGCCTGGGCCGACCGGAGCCTGATCATGGAATCCGAGTTTCCCGCGCAAGTGACCCGTACGCGTAGCACCAAGCAAATACAGGACACAGTGGAGACATGCAAAATGGAGCAAATAGCTACAGTGTGCCTCTACAGGCAGAATCTGATCCAGTCCGCCCACGATGATCGCCATGTCCGACATTGTACAGTTTGGAGAGAGGTTCGACGTGGCCAGAGAAGCCTGCATGGCTGCCCTACGCTCGAGTCACATTGTGTGCACGCGGTCGGTCAGTCGCAGGGTTTCGTCGTGTATCAACCATTTAGTGTTTGCCGAGGCTATGAAGTTGGCGTGTCACTTTGTGTTTGACATATGGATACCTCCGTGGACTGAGATCCCGAAAGTCAAGGCGTGTCCCGATTTGAGGACTTACATGAAACAGATAAACGAGAACAGGCTCAACGCTGAACAAGTTGTCCTTCGGACAGGTCTGCCTGGAGACCAACGCGGTCTACAAGCTGTGCGCTGCCGCTTGTCTTCCTGACATTTGTCCCCGTGCGGTCGACACCCAGGGTCGCTTTGCCTGCAAGGTGCTAGGCTACGTCTTAACCCAGATCCACAAGCAGCACCTGAAGACTAGTATGAAGGATGGACACCTGTGCATTTCGGGTATAGATTCAATGTTTTTCTCAGAGACTGAGATCAAGGGCGGCAATGAGGTTGCACACGAGATGCTCCTGCTGTGCTCGACATGCGAGGTTCCAGCTCGACAGGGCGCGAACACCGAGGTGAAGAACTACAAGCTGTGCACCTACAAATATGCAGTGAACCGGACCGCTCAGCAAAGCAGACGGGGTCACTCGACTCCCAAGAAAATAGGTTCTGTCACAGTCCCACTCGAGCAGTGTACGACTTGCTGGCCCTTTACGCGCCGAGTTCACACTCGGGCTTTTGGGATCAGTTGTCCTCGGCCATGGTTGAAGCTTACAAAAACCAAGAGTACGGTGAGGTCAACGCTTTCGGGCAGTGTTCGAACGACATCGGGGATGAACAGCCGCCTACGCCAAGATTGGCATTCACCTTGGATTTCAATGAGGACCCAGTGCGCGCTCTGATACTGGAGGCAAGTGTAGATATAAAACCCCTGAATGAACTTACGTTCGTGAAGTGTCACTTGGCAGGGGAAAAGTTCCAGTGTGCCGCACCCGTGTCATATGGGAGAGTTATCATGAAGGAGATGTCTCGGGATGCACCTGAGGAAGCTTACGATGAAATGCATGTGAGAGAATCTACACTAGGTCCGAGAGGCACCTTCCACGGGCCCAGACTTAGCGTGTACTCAACCGACTACTCGGGTGTACCAGTGAAAAATGTCAGCTCGTTTTGCACTACACGGACCGTTTATCATCAGGACAAGATTCTTTTGAGAGTCAGCTGTGATAATCGCGGCCACTTGTCCGAACTGGAAGAGGATTGGGAGTGGAAGGACGCATGTGAGGTGCTTAACAGCGTTCACGGTGTTGACGTGTTCTCTGTGGAAATGCTTAAACGGGACTATGCAGCAACCATGATGGTGGTAAAGGGAGATGTGATTAATATGAAGCCTCGAGAGTCTCCACGGCTCGGTGCAATGATAAGGGCGCTGCGTGAGACGAACGGGTGCACAGCGCTCGCAATGAGAAAGACTAGGGCTGCGGCGCATGACTTGCAAGAGCCTAAGCGTCGAAGGCAAGCTCAGGAAGTCTCACCTACTGCAAGTAGCCAGGGTCGAAAAAGGACCAATTCAAGAGGCTCCGTGGACGCTCTGAGACTGGACAGGCATAAACACGCAAGGCAAGATCAAGACGTCTCACCTACCGCAACAAGTAGCCAGACTCGTAGGGGGACTAATTCGAGAGTCTCCGTCGACACTCTTGAGAGGACATGCGTGAACTGAGCATACGGGTGAGGAAGTGGGTGACGCAGGACACTTGAGCGTGTGACACGTGTATGTATGTAAGTAAATGTGGTTGTGTGTTAAACCCATTTGTGCAACGTCTGCTCAGAGTCGTGGGTGGCATGCTGAGCACTCAGCAGAAGAGAAAGCAATCAGGGTTTAAATTCAGACACTTGTATGTTTGTACAACCACTATTTTGTATATCAAACTGAATAAGAAGAAAGCCTCTTGAAATGTACCATTGTGTCTGTCTTTGTATAAACAACATCCGTTTAGTCTATGGAAGTCATGAGGGGTCCTAGTTGAGTGACTCCAGAAGAGTGTCGCTCACGTGTTGTGTCACATGTGTATTTGTGAATGAACAATGAATTCCAAACTGCCAGTCGATTGAGACAAACTGTATTCTACACAATCATGTAAAATATATACAAAAAGAATGTAATATCCGCCTTGATGTGTTTCCTACATGCACAGCATGGCCAAGGACTGTCATCAGCGGTCGGATAGTCAGCCTTTATCGGATAGTCAGCCAAGATGTGCAGAGTATAACTGGACTCCTCCAAAGAGACTCCTGTCAAAACAACCTCCTAGGTCCTGCCTCACACGAGTCATGGCTCCTCTGAGCAAACTTACTGAACAGGTGCTAGAGCTGATGAAGACCCATGATGCGTTCACTTTAATGTCTGCAACCTTTCTACTGAAGATAGCCACGAAGGATTATAGCAGGATGTACGATATACTTTCCTCACTGCAAGGCCTTGGACTTCTGACTAAGTTTCAGGACCAATATAAATGCAATACACAATATCGTGAGCCATTTGGATTGAGCAAGCGCAGTCGGATACATCAGATGCACGTTTTGTACCAGTATGTGCGAAACAACCCAGGCGTGTTCTCCATACGTGACGTGGTTAAAGAATTAGATATTCCACGTCGCAATGTGGGGGACATGTTACTCATACTTGCAGTAATTGGTTCCGTGAAAAAAGTAATAACTGGTGGATATTATATAACAGAGTCGGATTTGGGGCTCTACTGGAAGCAGAGGTTGGACAACATCTGGGCTAGCTCCAATAATCTAAAGGTTGTCCAGAGTGGCTCAGAAGAGATCATCCCACATGACAGCGATGTGCCAAGATCGGATTCTCAACCCATCCAGAGTGAGTCGCACGATTTCCAGTTTGTGCATATCAACCCGTTACCAGCGTCGTTAACACAGGATAATCAAGGATCCCAGTCGGCGGGGAGCTTACCGTTGCCCAATGATACTACGCTTGACTTTGACCAAAGCGAGGAAGCACTATGCAACTTTCAGCTTGACGAAATTGTGCAGCTTCTCGAGCTCTCGGCAGACAACTCTCCTGTGGATAATCAAGGATCCCAGTCGGCGGGGAGCTTACCGTTGCCCAATGATACTACGTGTGACTTTGACCAAAGCGATGATGCACTGTTTCTGCTGGACGAGGTTGTGCAGCTTCTCGAGCTCGCGACAGACAACTTCCCTGTGGCCAAACAAGGATCCCTGTCCGTGTGGGGCTTACCGGTGCCTGATGATACTACGCTTGACTTTGAACAAAGCGAAGATGCACAGTTTCTGCTTGACGAAATTGTGCAGTTTTACGATCTCGTGATGACCAACTTCCCTGTGGATAATCAAGGATCCCAGTCCGCGGGGGTCTTACCGTTGCCCAATGATACTACGCTTGACTTTGAACAAAGCGAGGAAGCACTGTGCAACTTTCAGCTTGACGAATTTGTGCAGCTTCTCGAGCTCGCGGCAGACAACTCTCCTGTGGATAATCAAGGATCCCAGTTCGCGTGGGGCTTACCGGTGCCCGATTATACTACAACGTCTGACTTTGACCAAAGCGAAAAAGGTGCACTGTATCTGCTGGACGAGATCATGCAGCTTGACGATATCGTGACAATGATGACCACCTTCCCTGCAGACAAGCTAGATTGGAACTGAGACCTGGAGCTTTGCAGATAGCTTTGCAGAGATCTTGCTAGCGACCGCACTATGATGTGACAGGTCACATGCATGTTTGTGTGATTGGGGTGATGTGTGCCCTAGAACCAAGGATTGATCTTGGTATTTCCACGTGTGTGTAGAGTGACGTTGTACACGCTGTGACATAACTGTGTAAGAGATAAGTCTTTTGTCTATGTTTTGACCATGCATGCTGTAGTGTATGAAATTTATATTAAATAGGAACAAACGCACTTGTTCAATTGTTTATTATTCCAATCCAATACACACACACACACACACACAATAACTTGTCAACGTTGTCATCGAGGGGCATAAGCCTGGTGTTCACTTGATCAACAAGGTCAGAGCTGCCCCAATGCCAGCAAATCCAGCAGTTGTGAGAAGTATGTTTGTCAAAGTAGACTCCTGGTCTGGTACCCGAAAGAACTCCACAAAGCCATTCTGGAAAGAAAAAGAATTGAACTCGACTTTAGCTACTCATTAGAGTGACAAGGGTGGAATTGCTCAGATACAATGTAAGTCAACTGACCCAGGAGTCATTTCTAATCAGCCAGTCCATGTGGGCAGTCAGCAGGTACAGGGAGATTTCCTCTCTCACTAGCGCCACACAGTCCTCTCTGCCGATCTCATTGAAGCGCTGACACAAAGCAGCACCGAATGCTATCAAGCTGGCAATGCGGCCCCAGTTCCTGGTCCCATCATTGAAAATGTTCGTAGCTATCTTGCTGACAAACCCCATGTCATCATTTCTGGTCCAATGCTCCAATGCGCGTTTGACCAGACCTAAGGGTCCAGATCAGAAACATGTTATACTCCCTATAAGCAGTCACAACGGTCATTTGTATACATCAATACCCACCATTATATTTGCATCTGTATTTCTCCAATAGGTCAGCCACAACTCTTTTCATCGTAGACAGAGCTTTGCTTTCGTCCCACGTGGGTTTCATGAGTCCCGTGAAGTCATCTAGGCACCTATGTATGAGTTGCCTGGTCTCATTGTCCGGCGAGTCTCGGGATATTGAGGTACTGGGTTCAGCTGCCACGGCTCTGTTTTTACCCTCAATACAAATCAGATCACTGTCCTCTTCCAGATCACTGTCCAGTTGAGGTTGAGACACATATACAATCATAGGAATCCCCTGAATCATCTTTACTTCTCCGTTGGATCTGTCTCTACTATTGCCTGGCATCTGCATTGTTATAGCACAAACCCTCGCGTTTAGATAGATAAATGTACTGCTCAGTCTGTGTGATAGACAAACCTCTTAACAGATGAATGTCACCTGTGGTTACTGTGCAATAGCCCTTAGGTCAACCCAGTTAATATAAGCAAGAAGCATTCCTGTCCGACTATGGCTGACAGCCCTTCCACGGGTGACTATCCGACTATGGCTAACAGTCCTTCCACAGGTGACTATCTGACTATGGCTGATCATATTTTGAGCGTTCGTTGGAAACACGGCCCCTTTCAACTTTACAATGATCTGCCTCTCAGCCTCTGAAATGAGCAGCTAGTCGGAAGGTGAATAAACAATGAACTTTATTGAACAGAACGTGACATCAGAACAATAGTCAGGGACAACGAGCCGTAACACATACAACGTTATGATACACTTGTTACACTTTATTGAACAGTACTTGACATCAGAACAATGGTCAGGAACAAGGGCCGTAATACATACAATGTTAAGATATATTTGTTACACTTGGATGGGGTATGTTTATAACATGCACATATTATTGAGCTTTTTCTGAAGTGACTCTTTCATGGCATCGCAGTACGAGTAATGACCATTGGCGGGCAGGAGGATTCGCTCGATCGCGCTGCAGATGACGCAGCGGCGTGCACCACGGGATCCTACATGCCCATAATGGGCCTGTATGGCAAGAGCCGGGATTGCGATATGTCCCCGTCTGTATCGCTCCTTGCCCATGATAGCATCCAGCTCGCCTTTTTGGTTCTTGAACTCACGTGCGATGTACGGACAATTGCCGTTGCTGTGATGAATGTGTTCACCCAGTAAGGTGTCGTTCTCCACAAAGTTGCTGACTGTGATCCCACACTGGAGACATTGATGTGAGTCAACCGTACCGTGAATGTATTGCATGTTAGCTCGCGGTCCCAGTATACTGAAATCCGTGGTGCAGCGTGTTGCGATACCGTCGCATTCGATGAGGCCCCAAGTGGTACTTCTCGCGGTAGGGAACAGTCGAACCGTGTCCATGTTCTCATGCAGTTTCAAAGACATCAGCTTGATCTTGAGAAGGCGCTTCATGTTACCACAGTTAGAGTCAGGGTGTCCTTCTCCGGGTTCATGTGCGCAAACAACGCAGTGTCTGGTCCCATCGATTGTCATGCAGCCGTCTTCTGAGTAGAACACGAACTGGGGGAATGCCACATATCCCCTCATGAACCGGAGTTTCCCCTGTATGATGAGAAGCTCCTTTTCCTGACCCCCATTTATGGCATTAAAAGACAGACATTGGCCTCCGCCGTACTGGAAGTGCGCACGATCTGGCTTGGCATTGTCCGTATGCAAGCCGTATATGTGGTCACAGTCATTACACTGGTACATCTCCGTACCAGGTATGCGCATCACACCGTTAAGCCCGTTCACTGGTTTGGGTCCAGTTTTCAAAGCCGCACCAGACCAACCTCTTGGAGTGGTGTATCTCGACCATTCCACGGCTGTGCTCACATCACCGTCCGTTTCCAAATCACTGTCCAGTTCAGGTTGAGACACAAACACAATCATAGGAATCCCCTGAATTATCTTCACTTCTGCGTTGTATGTTTCTCTACCATTGCCTGGCATATACATGGTTATAGTTCAAACCCTTGCGTTTAGATAGATAAATGTACTGCTCAGTCTGTCTGATAGACAAAACCTCTTAACAGATGAATGTCACCCGTGGTTACTGTGCAATAGCCCTTAGATAAACCCAGTTAATATAAGCAAGAAGCATTCCTGTCCGACTATGGCTGACAGTCCTTCCACGGGTGACTATCCGACTATGGCTGATCATATTTTGAGCGTTCATTGGAAACATGGCCCCTTTCAACTTTACAATGGTCTGCCTCTCAGCCTGTCGTATCCCACTTGCATCTGACAGGCTGTACCTGAGCCTGGGTTCGCCCGCATTACTGACAGTCCTTCCACTGGTGACTATCCGACTATGGCTGACAGTCCTTCCACAGCTTTGAGAAACAACCGGGATCCAAAAAGACGTTGCAACTTGCTCGACTATCACAGTTTGTTTTTATTTACACAGTGTTACATACAGCGTGATTCACAGGTACAGTCACATGTAGCTAAACCAAACACAGAGTCACTTTATTCTGTGACCCTTCGCTGTCCGTGGTGGCATCATTGTGATCAGTGTCCTTAGCATTGCCTTTCCCACAATCTGAGCATGACATAGACGATATCCTACGTAGAGAGTCTCGCACCGCACGGCTGACAAACGAACCGGTGCACACCACACATCCCTGGCTTAATGACATCTTGAGGTCACCTAGCTCAGTTTGTGTGAACTTGCCAGGCATCAGCTCTTCCAAGAGTGCGATCAAACTATCTTCCACACGGAGCCCCTCTTTGGGTTCTGTCACGCACTCTACAATCACCCCAAGCATGCAGCACACAGCTATGCACAGCCACCTCTTTACGCGTAGGAACGCAACGTCCAACGTAGTCTTCGACAAAAGCTTGCTAGCCACAAACGCGGCCCGGTCCTTCAGGATGTACTCGGTTGTCAACAAAGTCGAAGGCTTTCCGTAGTCCAGGATCAGATACGCACACAGTAAGCTGATCATATTCTGAGCGTTCGTTGGAAATACGGCCCCTTTCAACTTTACAATTATCTGCCTCTCAGCCTCTTGTATCCCACTTGCATCTGACAGGATGTATGTGAGCCTGGGTTTGCCCGCGTTGCCGGATGGGTCTACAACCAAGGCCTTGTTTACACCGTGGTTGTGTCGGTTCAAATCCTTTGCGTCACTTGTCATGTTCACAGCGTACATCTTGATTGAGAGCGAGAGACAGGCTGCTCGGATGTTACCGATATTATTCAATAGCTGACGTGTATCATCGCCGAGGTGAGCGCAAGTGGTCACGTATCTGTCCATGACATTCACAGCTGGTATAAGGAAAGAGTTATGATCCTCACCGAGGACCAACTCGAACCAGCTCACGGCCGCCAGTCGATGGGTCTGGTAATCTCTATTGTCGATCCCCTTGTCATTTGCAGCATGTTTGGTGTGTAGATGAAATTGGACAATCAGGGCTCGCTTCATGTCATCCTTATCCATCGAAAACATACCAAAGTCCAAGTTTGGAAACTCCATGACAAGCCTATCTGAACGGGGAGTGCGTTGTATTTCATCTATGAACATCTCCCTGGGGATCAGTTGTTGTTTCCTCTTGCGCTTTAAGGGGATACAAGCTGTCACATTAGGTTGGACAGGCACTTGAACAGTGTCCATGGTTTGCATTTCACTATCCTCTTTCCCACTGTGAACACACCTTCGCCTTTAATACCGTAGCTTAGCCAATTTACTTTATACCCGAAAATGGCTCCGAGGACGGGTGTGCATCCGAGGGAGGCTTTGGTCACCAGCAGCCTGGGTTACTAGAGTGTGCGGAGCTACGTGAAGGCATCCGACCGCAGCTACGTGTCTCCGACTGCTGGTATCCAATGCAGATGTAACCAAGGCAAAACTAGCCAAAGTTGACTATCCAATGCTAGACTGGCGTTACCTGACGAGATGAACCTATGGGCTGTTTCTTGTTGTATCTCATTGTGTAAGCAGTTGCCACGACTGTCACTGGTTTCATCAACAAAGTCAATGGCGCAGCTGAACGTGTTGTGTACACATTCTTTGTCTGGGAGTTTCATGAACATACGTTGTGCCATGAACCCCCGAACCCAGTGTGGGACGTAGACTCGGACACATTGTAGTTGATATACACACGACATACACACATATCTAGTATAGGAGAGATTATTTATTGATAACATTCAGAGCACAATAACACACATTGACATTTCTATACACACACAGGTCTTTATACAACAGTGGTTCCAGTCTTTCCAGGTTTTGTTCTACTGTATTCCCGGTAAGCATCTTCCACGGTTACTTTCGTGACAGGTTCTCTCGCATCGTCCAGGTCCCTTTGCACAGCCAGGGTTAACACCTGCCTGTTGAGATATGCTGATGCATTGAGTTGTAGTCCCACGTTGTCTGAGAGAGTCTTCACGGCACCGATCAACCTGTGAGCATCAAGCCTTCCCCGGAGTGCTCCCAGTAAGCAACGGAAGTCGGCTCTCTGCTTCTGGCTCGAGAGCAGCTCATTGTTCAACTTTTTGTACTCCTCCCCTATGGTTGTAGTCATGGTTTCTTTGAGCAAGGCTATGTTAGCGTCTAAACTTGCTATGAATCTCGCAATGTCATTTATTGCTATGTCCAACTTGGCGTCCTCCCTTTTCCTGCTCAGGATTAGCTTGTTCTCCTGTTCCATGGGGTGCATGTAGAGCGAGGTGAAAAAGTTTACACCACACGAGAGCACAAAGTCGGTCAAGGCATACAGTGCCAGGGCTATAGTGTGTGCTAAGCCACTACCGTGCACCCCTTGTCCCATTGGGACAGTGAAATGATTCTGACTCTAGTCAATCGTCCCATGGTATCGCAAGTTAATGGTTCAAGTACCGGGAGTACCTGGTATTTGCGAATATCCTGTTGAATATAGGGTTGATCAGGCGAGTGGTTGTCTGGATGGGGTTGCAGGCAAATATACCCGTTCCGTTGATTCTAGGCGCTAGCCTCTCGAGCAGGGTCTCCTGGGTCAAGTCGCTGGCACACATGAGCTTCTTGTCAGATGTGAGCCCTATACTATAGGTACCACAGTAGGCCACTCCAAGCTTTGGCTGCATTATGTCTGTGGTACGCTTGTCTCCATTCACTCTCTCCACAGTATCCTTGAAGGGATCGCCAATGGGGTCGAGTACTCCCTTTTCAAACTCCGCAATGTGAAGTGTCTCTCGGAAGAGCTTGTGATTGCTTTCCTCGTTGCGGTCTCTGTTGGTGTACTTGTTTACACCCCTGCGCACGGAGCTGAAGGGATGGAGTAGACTTGGCATACAAGTGTACGCGTCGACTAGCATCCAGGGGTCCTTGGTAATGGACCCGTTGAGTCTTTCGGAGCGACCTGTTGTGAAGATGTAAGGTCTGCGGTAACCGCTCGAGCACTCTGACTCTGGGCAGAAACCGTTGAACGCGTCCGCGACCACCATGTCGAAGGGGCCATTAGTGTGTATGTGCACGTCTCCTCCTCGCACGTCTTTCATGTACAGGTTGGGGATGTGGACCCCGGGGGACTCTATGGTCTCTGGTATGACAGTAGACTCGCAGTATTGGTTCACGGTGTGCACCTGGTGCGTATTGTGAGACGTGGGTTTACAGAGGATCTCGGTGCCCAGTGTGTACAAAGCTGACTTTTGTCGAATGAGAGAGACACCACATCCCGTGAAACGCACGCCTCTGAAAAGCAGGTAGGACATACCCGAGTAGTACTTTGTATCGTAGTGCTCTTGTATGACATTGTGGGTCAACAGGGTGCTGTAGTGCATCCCCAGTAACACCTTGGCTAGGTCGTTGCTGATACCCGTGAGTTTTTGCAGTCTGATCGCCCACATATAGGTGACCACGGATGTTGCGCTGAATCCGGTGTCGCTAGACCGCTCGTGTGTCAACGCAGTAGGCTCAAACATGTCACTCACGTCTATGCCGGTGCGCAGCGCTGCCTTGGAGAAAGCGCAGTTGCCATTCAAACGCATCACCGTGAGAAGGTTGCTGTTGGCAAGGCCTAACTCCCTGGTCAGATTGCGGTCCTGCCGTCTGTATTGGATATGAACGCGGGCACTTTCGTCTCCACTACAGGCGCCAATCCGGTACACTCGAGCTCCGAGGGCTGGTAGGATGATCCAGTACATGAGATTGCAATAGTCCACATCATCCAAACTAAAGGCCCTCGGGTAGCCATAGTCTGTAACATCGTGTCCATCGAAATTGTAACACGCAGGCATTGAGGCTATCACAGAGTTGAGTCTACATCCAACGATGGCCTTGAACAGCCCGATGAGGCCGTTCATCAACCCCTCGAGTTGTAACAACACGGTACGTTCCTCTGCGGTGATTGTACCGCTCGAGACCCCCTCTTTTGCTACGAGAACGTGGCGTATGTGCACCGCGCAGATCGGGTCGGCTATCCACGACCAAAATGACCTGCCCTTGGTCCATTCTGTTTCAAATTCTTGAGGCACTTCTCCAGCTAGGATCTTCCGTCTTAATTCAATCATTGACCCTATGCCGTGTTCGTGGTGGAGCGCCCGGTCGAGGAACGTCAAGTTCTCTTGCACCAGTTTAGCCTGCTGGGTGTCACCAAAGTGCGTGAGTAACTCACTGCCGATCTGGGCCATTTCGTTGTCGATGCTGTTCATGGCCGACGAGTTGAAAAGAGCCACTCTGGGTCTGACCAGCCATTGTCCAACTTGTACGGGATTATTGTCATCAGGGATAGGTACCACCATGTTGCGCGTGTCAAACTCCAGTACGGACGCGGGGTTGTTTATCTTACTGTACCAGTCTCTACTGCGCGCAAGACAACCCAGTGTAGCTACAGAGATGGCGTTCAGGTCGCCTCTCATCAACGTGTTGACCTGTTGTTGCAGTCTCGCTCTGCGCTCACTCGTGAACAGCTCCTCCGGGTTACCCACGGGGTGCAGGCTACGGAGACTGACCGAGGCGACTGCACCGTCATACTGGTGAAGGTACGAGGTGCAGGGTGATCGCTGGGCAAGCTGCTTGTAGTTGACGCCGTCAGAGTCTGTCGTGGAGAGCACGTTCGAAGGGTTGATTTGATGCAGAGCAGGCGCCGTGCAACCGACAGTGAAGTACTCCCACTTGAAACCCTCCGAGTTACAGAAGGCCTTGTGTTCTGTGGAAGTGTTTCTCTGGCCACCCAGCTCCATCTGTACCGAGTCCACGGTCACAATGGGGATCCTGTCCGTAGGGCCTCCTCCGAGTCCAATGTGGTGTACTTTCATGTCGAACGGGCTGTCCCGGAAGCACGACTCGTTGGTGAAAGGTAGATCTTTGTCACCCAGAGCCTGTTGTGTGACCTGTTGCATGGTAAAATCGTACCCTCCCCCGCCTCTACTGTTCTCGTTGGCCATTGTGTACACGGAGAACTCGGGCGTGATACGGGTGTCCTCGCTGACTATCTGAAGCCAGACATTGCAGCTTCTCTGGGAGATGACGCGGAACAGAGTGTCACCTACGATCACAACTTCAGGCTTATCGCTTGCCAGGATCCTCCGAGCGTTTTCCAGCGCGCAGACAAAGGAGTCGGGCTGTATGTTGACCATGCCGCACATGAGTTCTGCCATGATCAACACGGAGTCCAATTTCTCTGCACGACTGACGGTGGTGGTCCTGTGCGCGATCCTGTCCGTCAGGGTGGGTTGAGCGGCGCAGTAACGGAGCACTTCAGTGGTCCTTGTCAGCTCCCAGGAAGTACTGGCCATGTCCAACTCTCTTTTGATCAGGTCGAAAGCCTCTGTGGGCACTGTGACGCTGAGGAGGCATCCAAATTGCATGGTGACCACAAAGGACTTGTGCTGGAACACTTGGCTGTACTCTCTGCTCTGGACTCCATTGGTGATTGTGTCGTAGGTGCCATGCTGAGCCTCGCGCTGATCCGTGATCCTGTAGCGCTTGCAGAATCTGGTACCAGTGGGCACCACTTTGTCTGGAACTAGCATCTTGTAGACGAAGCCAGCGAGTAGACGACTCGTGTCTTTCTGTTGCCTAAACAGAGTTGCTCCCATGTGAGCTTGCGCCATCATCACGGTGGCCTCTGCGGTGATGGAACTATTGGTGGCCGAGGCTCTGGTTAGGTTGTCGACCACAAACTGGGCAAATGAGCTGTGGGGATCGGTCATGAATCCGGGGGCTTTCAACAAGCGCTCGATCGTGTCCAATGGTTTCAGCTTGTAGCTGCTCGGGTCCAGGTTCACCACACTCATGACGACGGAGTACCGAACTGTACAGGGTACTCAGCTGCAGCGCGAATAGCAAGATGGATGGACAGCGTGTGCGTCGTTAATGTGTATTTTGGGTTAGACGATGTCACTAGCGCAACGCTCACCATTACCGTTACCACGGTAGTTGTGGTTGCAGTAGGGCTTCTTCACTAGTGCTCCGTGGGACGTCACAGGGATTTTATCGAGAGCTCGATGCATCTCTCTGTCGCACTTGCCGTGGTACATTAGTAAACTCGAATCGTCACCGTGTCTTCTCAGCAGGTTTTCCGCGATAATCACATCCGTGGTAACGCCGATAGCGTCGCGTTTGAGTTTGGAGAGCTCGACCACACGTGCCCGGGCCTTGGTGGAGGCAAACCCTTCGTCGTCCCAGTCGTCCCAGTTGTCAGTGTCAAAGTGCCGGTTATCACGGTTTCTGTTTGGAGCGCTTTGTCCGTTGCTACACAGACGACAAAATGCCCTAAACAACATACAGAACATCTCGGAAACTGGCTGTCTACGCTGGAAACCTGTGGATATCGTTAACTACACATCGCACGCGATACTGCACACCACACATTCAGACCGGGGAAGAGAGATGACGAGAGCTGCACCGAGCGTGTCCAGGGAACAGCTTGTCCATTGCGAGAAAGCGCTAGCCGTGGCTGCTTTGGAGGACAGGGGGGATTCCTACGTGTTAGAGACTTTCAGGAGAAGAGAGTGTTCCCAACGCGAACGGGGTCTTGACCCTCACGCTGTCGACTATGAGCGTTACGGGTTGATCCCCATCCACAGGGACACAGAATCCTGGGTCTACGTGAGTGAGGATCCGCAGCTGGCCATAGCGATAGAGGAGATTGTCAACACGTTCAGTCCGGCTCTGTCCGTGGAACTGCTGCTTTACAATGTGTTAGGGAGCAACAGCGAGAGCGCCACTTGCTTGGTGCGGTACCTCATCAACTACTATTCGGCGAACCACGTGTGCACACACATCAAGACCACACTGAGGAACATGATCCGCTGGACCGTGTTGGCAGGCTTTGTGCCCTGCGTTTTCTTGCCTTGGAAGACAGTTAGAGCTCTAGGTCTGGGGTTGTCAGGCAAAGCCGCCGTGACTAACCTAGTCTCGTCCAAACTGGTCGTACATAGGGATGTGTACATGGGGCACGTTGGCGACAGGGTGTGTGACCAAAGTAAACGGATGAGGAGGAGGACTGAGACACATGAGAGACCGATGAGATCATATCGCGACGCTGCCCGAGGCCAACACATCGCCAGGGGTAGACAAAAGCATCACAAACCTTGCTTTAGCCCTGTGCCGGATGGACTCAGTCCACCGGCTGCTGCTTTCGAAGCCGTGCAGGAACGAGAAGCTCACGAGCGGGCCCTGCCTTCGGTGTTGGACGTGCCACTCGATCACCTTGCGGACATGTTGAAACTTCTGATGGACAATTCGGTGCCCAGAACGCAGGTCTCCGTGGTGTGTAAGATCATCGCCGACTGGGTGCAACGGGACATTGCGCTCAAGCGTGACCCGATCAAGGAAACAGAGCTGAAGATGGCAACCGTGGCCCTGTGGGGCGTGATGAAGACCTTCGAGCATGGACGGTGTCCGGTCATACCCGAGTGCAGGGCTTCCACGTGTCTGGCCTTCTATGACACGGAGACGGACCTTGTCACGGCCTCAGTGGACGGGGTCCTCTACAGGCATGTCTCCATGTGGGATAGTTGCTGGTCGTGGGCTGGTTCCACCTTCTCTTCGTTGGCCAAGAGATCTCACACAACTGTCCGGAGCTGGGCTACTCTCTTTTACAAGATCATACAGGGTCTGACGACTGCGTCGAGCAGACACGCGTACACCAGCACGGGCGTAGACCGCTCCTCTTTGACACACCTGGCCGATGTGATGCTTTCATCCCGTGGAGAGCAGCAGCATGCGGGACTTTCGGTCGCGGGCAACGCTTTCGGGCAACCTTTACTCGATAACTTGTCCCGCTTGCTGGCCAGCGAACAGCAGCGCGACATGTTCGGGCTGAACGCAGCCGCGCTACCAGATGTGTTTCTGAGACCCGGGGTCGGGACTACGGTTTCTGAGCACAAGGCTGCGAGTGTCTCGCACAGCTTGAGTAAAATGATGACCTCGATGATCTCTGAAGGCAAGGAGGTTCTGCTCCTCAAGCAGTTTCTCGGTGAGGCGAACAGGCACCCTCGCCTGGCCTTGGAACGGCTCAAGAGTGAATGTAAGGATCGGGGGCTGCTGCAGCTGGCCGAGGCTCTCACGAGGCAGCTGGAACGGGCGATCGGTGAGGCTGAGGACGCCACACACGAGCAAGAAGCCGTGACAGAGCTCGGATCGGACGTCAAACTTGTGTGCAATTACCCGTCGTCTGTCAGCGTGGCTCACCTGGAGGAGACCTTGAGCATGTGGACCAATTTTTGGCGAAGCACCCTGTCTGGATTCAGCCAGTTCAACAGGAGACACAATACCATACAGTACAACAACAGGGATACGGTGAGAGAGCTAGAGTCTGGGTCGCCTGTGCACGTTTTCCACTGCATGCTGGTGACACTTTTAAACACGTCCGGTGTGACATTCGCAGACAGCCTGTCCGGGAGAAGGCCAGACGCTTCTCTCACAGTCAACGACATCATGCTCACGAGAGAGTCTCTGCATCCGAGTGCGTATGGGTTACTCTTGGCCAACAAGCTGGGTCTCAGACCCTCGGATGTGAGGTGCGAAGGCGAAAGGGAGTGCGATCAGGGGGTTGTTGCAGCGGAATCCACGGACCCGGGGCAGCTCTCGGCTACATCAGCAAGCAAGCCTGGGTCCTCAGACACTCGACCCTACGTAGATCACACACTGGGTTCTGTTGAGACTCTGGGGACTGAGATCTCAAAGGGGATCTTTGGTCAACACTTGGCAAGATGTCACAAGAAGGAATCACAACAGACTCTGGGTCAGGGTCACAGAGGCGTTGCTCCGCTTCATCGGAGTTTGTCGACTCAACGGGGCTCCGTTGTGCCGTCCCACGGTGATTGTGGGAAGCTGCGGGGACAGCAGCACAAGGTTCAACAAGGGACGTGATCGCCCGAGCTGTCCGCGCTTTCTGTTTGTGCGCTTTGGGGACTGGACAAGGCCATTGTTGGGATCGCCTTCCGTCTTCTCTGTGCAGGGAGACGGGGTCTTGTGACTTGCTGTTGTACAGACGACGCATTCGCCTCTTCATATTGTTCATTGTGTGCATTCCTCTTTTGGCCTGTTGTCTGGATTTCATCCTGGTTTGCATTCCCAGATTAAAGTTTGTGTGTACAACATTTGGTGCATTGCATCTTTCCTGCAAGTCTTTTTCTGCTCCCCGGACCTTGGGTTCAGAGCCTAGGCTCACATGAGATCCCTCGGTCTGGGTTTTAGGTTTCTTATGTGCCACCGTAGCCTCGTCCTTGCCGACTGTACACATCTTACGCTTCTGTGTGACTCGAACCCTGTCCTCGGTGTGCTCATCACCGGCCTGCTCTTTCCCACTGCTGTTCGCATCATGAGCATACCCGTAACCATCACTCACGTCGTCACATATATCCTCCTGATCGTGATCGATTAGACCTTCCTTGGCCAATCTGAGGAATTCCTCTGTGTGGTATCTATCGGGTTGAGCGCACAGCAGCTGTTCACGGTCAAGGACACACGGATCAAGCGCACGGTCTTCCATCTTAATCGTGACCCACTGCTCTTTGGAGTGTAGCTGGACTATCCCCTTAATCTTCCAAAGAGGTTCCAAGCTGAGCTCTTCCAGGTGTGTTAGTGACACTCTCATCCATAGAGTCTTTTTGCTTGACGGCATGAGCGTATGCAGGCATGTCTCTATTGGTATGGCCTTGTCTCGCAGCGTCTGAATGAACATGTTGATCTGCTGAACGCGGTTGATCTTTAGCACTCCACACTCTTTGTGTTTTTCAGTGACCTTGTATTTCACAAAAGAGTAATCTGGACCCAGAGCCGCTACTCCGATAAAGGAGTCGAGCGTCACCATGTCTTCTTGTATGGGTTCCGTCCTGTCCTCGGTCCCATGAACGGGTTGCCGCTGAGGCATAGGCGGCTGCATAGGCACAGGAGAAGACAATGGCATAGTTTGAGGTTGGTACGAGTAGGAGAACATGGTTTAGTCTCTCAACTGTAAAGCCAGGAACCCAAAAGTGCTATCGAGAGCTCGAGAGAATTCGTAGTCTGAAAGGAAGTGTTTCAGGTTCAGCTCTGCAAGACTTTGTCCAATCTCACAGGCGTTTTCTAAACCTCTGGGTCTGTAAATAGGGTTCCTCCAACCCGCACTCCGTTCCACTATCCACCTGGGTGCCGCTGAGCCGTCCAAGGACTGCCAGGCTGGCACTCTGTTACCCCTCTCTGCAATCTCAAACAACGCGTGCTTCCAAAACTCAGAAACTTTGAAAGATATCTGACAACAGGGACACAGTGTGTAGTCGCCCGTTTGAGTGAAATCACCACACAAGGTCTCATTCACCTCTCTCAGTACCCCTAAGGGGACAGTGAATTCGGCTCTCTTTACGTGCCCTTGCCCGTTGTCACTTTCGCCACTGACCGAGATCGTTTCTGGGACCAGCTTCATGTATCCAAAAACCCGGTTGTCTTCCATGTAGAGGAAATGCCAGTCTCCTACTAGGTCGCAGCATGGAGTCTGTTGCAATGGACAGTTCTGGCTCTTGTTGAGCACAGTGCCCTCATCTTGTCTATGCAATTCCGAGATATAAGCCTCAATGCTCTGCAGCCGCGTGCCACACACTTGCATTAGGTTCTTAAGTTCCTTGACCTGAGACTGTATGTTGGACTCAGCCCTGCTCTTCGTGGCCGACCGTTCGGCAGTTGCTAGTAGAGATTCAAAGTGTCTGTTCACCATGTCCCACACCCTTAGAATTGTGACTGTTGAGGCCACGGAAGGCGCTGCTGCTTGGCAGCTGCTGGATGAGTTTTCGCTTGTCATGTTGCTGGCGCCGCTGCTGTTGCTGCTGCTGTTGCTACTGCTGCTGCAAAATGTTACCTATAGTCCACGTGCCTGTCCGGAGAATAATTAGCTTACACGCTCAATGTGCATGACAAGCACCCAGTGACGATCACAGAACGCTCATACCCACTTTAGAAACCCAGATCATAATACCACACACACATTGACATTGTGAAACGGTCCCGAGTATACCTATGTCATGGGAATGTGTCAATGCAACAATACACCACACTGAGGCGTACACACAGTCAAAGCATCTTTAATATCGACAACATGTACCACAAAGACAATGAGCACTCGAGCCACGTAGGACTCGATGCGTGTGCTACAGGTAGAATGCTCAGCTCGTAGTGAGGCACTGAGCTCTACTCAAGGCAAGCTGTAGTGTCCGCTCGCTGTATCTGAGCTCTTTGAAATCAACGTCCTCTAAGCTGGGAAATCCTTGGGGTGGGCAGCACTTGGGGCTTTGGGTGGCGTGATTGTGTACCGTAGTGATCAGTTCCACTCTAGCGTTCACTTTACCTTCCTCTCTCAGGTATGTTTCGTGCGCGAGTATCATGTTCTCGTGCAGAGCACTGGGATTGTCGAGGAGCCACGGTACTAAGTGAATAAACTCTGTGTTCTTCAGGTGGTAACGTGCGAGGACGTTATCCTGACATGAAGAGAGACTGCTACGGTAGCGCTCAACGAATGCGCGTCTCACTGACTCTCTGTATCCTGGCCAGTGCTTGGGGTGGCTGCGGTCTCTCACTTGTATAAAGTATGTCTCAGTGAGGTATACCAGAGCCATCTTCTCCTGGGATGTCAACGTGCCGCACCGCTCCTGAGCCAGCTCGCAGCACAACCTGTTGAGATGTACATGCATCTCCACCAGCTTGGCCACTTCTCCCAGGGCATTTGGGAGCTCCGTGGCTACGTCCCTCACCTTCTGCGAGTTGATAGACATCGATGCGAACACCTGGTGTCTGGTCTCTTTGCCGGTCACGTTGACGGAGGAGAAGAAGAAGGGTGTGTGGAAATGTTTCTTATTTTCCTTCATGAGGATCATTGCAGTCGACGGGTTGGCCACTCCGTATATGTAACAGGTCAGGTTCTCGTTGCTGATCGCGAAAGGTTTCGTGGAGACCACGCAGGTTCCCTGGGACAAGGCTATGGTCTCAAACACACCTCTGAAGTAGGGCTGCAGCAGGTGCTTGGCGTTGGATGTGTAGTTGGCACTGCGGCAGGGGCTGGACGAGAACTCTATGCGGGTGTTTCTATAACCGTGTTGGGAGCACAGCCTCTTCTTGTCTGACACGAACTTCAGTCTGCTAAGCAACGTGGTTTTAGTGGTGTTGGACTGCATCAGAGCATACTGTCTGAGACGCGTAGAGAATACGGTCGCACTGAATTTCTGATTACCAACCGTGTTCACATGTAGCACATGAAGGAGCACGTCGTTGGCCAACTCCACCACGCAGCTACCTGTTGTCCTCAGCATTTCATTTGGTCTCTGAGGGGAGGCAACGCGCTGTGGCCACCGCTGGGGTGCACCGATCGCGTTTGTGCTACACTCTGTGCGGTTCGGGTCTGTAAAGCCAGTGAAGGGTGCTCTTGTTGCACTCAATGTCCAGGATCCACAGGGCTCCGAGCCAGCAAATGCGGGACACTCGAGACTCGTATAGGCTGTTGACGGCGGCGGGCCTGGATCTAGACGTAGCCCGCTTGGGCCTTGTGTATGCATCGCGCGGCAGAACTGGGCACTTTCTCTGTTGTCTGTGGCAAGGTTGCTCGCGCTGAGACAGTTGGTCGCGGCTAGCTCTTGTGTACGAGCGACGTCTTTGGCAACGTTCCGTGCGCTGTGAGAAGGGGTCATGTTTACCATGTACAAACAGCGCGGCTCGAAGCTCGCTTGGACACAGATGCAGGGCGTCCTGAGGTCTGACGAGGAAGAGTTCCAGATTACAGAGCAGGAGCTTACGATTGCCAGCATACACTAGCACCAAATGAGACCAGAGGAGCTCCACGGCAATCTTTGTCTCGGCTGAAACGTCAGCCGACTGACACACCTCGCCGAATTCGGCGGGAGGTGTTGCAGAGAGGTTGTCTATCAGGCACTTGAGGGCTCTGAGTTCGAATTCGGCAACAGCACTTCTTCTACAGTCACCAGATCCTGTGACACGCACCAGCAACGCTTGCGCCACTGCCTTGGCTTGTTCGTGGCATTCGGACAAAAAGCACAGCCTGCAGTACACCGCTAGCAACTTGCCCAGGAACTGAACCACAGTAGGGCCCCTGGGCTTTATAACTGCAAATTGTCCGTGAGCATGCTGCTGAAAGTGAACATAGGCTCGAGCTCTAGGCGACCAAACGTGAGGGCCTGAGATCAGCTCTCGGTGCTTGACGAGACACTCTATTAAGGCTTCGCTGGAGAGTGGCGGAGCCTCGCCCGTGCAGTCCAGCTCGTCCATTAGGTACCCAAGGAAGATATCGTACCTTGTTATGTCAACGTGTGGACCAGGGCATCTACCGATGGGGTCTGACAAGGGGATCCCCGAACAATTCTTTGTAGCGACTGCCATCAAAGCGTGTTACGGGACGCTGCCTTCTTGGGATGAAACAAGCGAGCGATCGGGAGACGACGGGTCTTCGCTCGTAAAAAGACCCAGGTTACAGAACCCACGGGGGTCTGTGTCTCTAGAGCGAGGCTGTGAAACTATCGACGCTGAGTACAAGCGTCTGTACTGTGAACTGAGGAATAAAGCGCTCTCAGACATAAAGAGTCTGGTGAGAGAGCACGTGGAGAAACTGAGCACAGTGTCCGCCTCCTACGAGTTCATGAACATATACGGCATGTGTTCCTTCGACCCAGCTAATGTGACCAGGATCTCGCATCGGGACGGGGTGCCTCCAATGTGCAAGTTTACCAAGCTCACCTGTCCTGAGAACAGCGCTAACTCTCACAGACTCATTTCGGCCAGCGGCATACTGAACCCACTCCTCAGCGCACGGGTAGAACACGGAGAGCTAGATCTCACTCAATGTGGAGAGTCGGACTACCACAGGGCTACTGAGGAGTTTGCTAGACTCGACTCACGGAGTAAAATGAGGGTACCGCGAGTGTACAAGGGGAACGTGGGAAGCACTCTAAGTAGCATGGAGAATCGT
The DNA here is from genome assembly GCF_004354835.1 of Perca flavescens. Taxonomy (NCBI): domain Eukaryota; kingdom Metazoa; phylum Chordata; class Actinopteri; order Perciformes; family Percidae; genus Perca; species Perca flavescens. Next base: position 172,206 of record NW_021166526.1, read on the forward strand.
TTTATTTTCACCGTAACAGAGGACTTGCACACGCTAGGATGTGCTTATAGGCAGATGATGGTTATAGTTGAACTGTTACACCTAAATGTTCTACATTTCATATATTCCTAGCGCACAGGCGCTCATTTTCCGCGCCTTGCAATGTGAAATAAACACCATGTACAACTGACCATTGTGTCTGATCATCTCTTTATTTCATACATACATACACACAGAAAAGGGATAGTTACAGCAAATGATAAATTGGTTGCTCGCTCAGGCTCAGTCAGAGTCATCAAACCCAAAGTCCACATCTGAGTTACACATCGTCAGCCCACAATCGAGTTTGGTCCTTTTCTTCTCCGGGCTAGTGTGAGGGTCCTCACCAGCTCCATGGAGCTGAGGGTCAGACGAAGCATGGTGGTTCCCCTCTGACGTCTGTCCCCTCTGACGTCTGTCCCCTCTAACGTCCTCTTCTCCAGTCACCTCGATGTTGTTTCTCTTAACAGCAGACACCAGTGATTCAAACTCTGTTTCATTCAGTCCGGGGTTCATCACCTTGATGCGATTCACGTCTATCCTGGGTAACACGCAGGATACCGAGCTCTTGATCTTTCCGACCAAGTCATCAATCGAGCTCATCTTCTCACCGGTGAGACAGGCCAGGTCTGTACCACGCTGGGAGCTAAAGAGCTTTGTGTCGATGCACTCGTTGCTGAACACCCTCACATGGTAGTGGCAACCCTGCCTACAAAGCTTGACACAGCCGTAGTTCTTGTTAAGTGTGTTAAAGGTTCTCATGGTCACCTTTTGCATCATAGGCGCATGGATCATGAATTCCTGATTGGCAAACGCAGTGGCAAATTTCAACACACCCGTTTCGCCCCAGAACAACACCCTGTTGTAGGAAAGCGAGCTCTCCTTCATGATCTTGGCGACTTCGTTTTTCGTGTCCCCAATCATTTCCAGTGACCTCCGTAGGTACGCAGGGAGATTAGTGTCATCCGCTTGCAGCCACTCCATGGTATCCAGCTGGGTGTAGTTGATACCCATTATATCTGGCTTACTGAAGGCTTTCCCCGTGAGTTTTATAGAGTTGCCATAAGACGCATCGAATGCGTTGCCGCCACTCTCTTTGTCCTTTCCATGTCTAAACTTCGGAGCCATGAAAAGCGAGATGAGATGTTTGCACAGGGCTGCATCGTGCCCCTTTGGACTGTAGACAAGGCGGGCTAACTCGGCACAGAAAAGCCCCATGACCATCATCACCGTTTGTCGTATAGTCATGGCCAGGGTCAGGATGCACATGGGCAAGGCTCCGTGGGACACGATTAGCCGATAGTCAGTCGCATCGGACAGGGATCCTTTGTGAACCGAGGCGTTGAAGGTGGGGTCCCTCATGCCTTTAACATTGGCCACCTCTGTGAATTCGCCCGTGTTAAACCTGTGGTGGAAGCGGGCGTAAAGGAAGCCATCAGTGGACTTCTTTTTAACACCAATGGACTTGTGCCCCCTAGACAGCATACTCTGTAAACTACCATTGTGTGCCCGCTTTGGGTCTTGAAGCGCGATGGCCAGCATGTTGTTCATCATAGTGTTGTCGGCAATCCCCAGGGTCACTGAAGCGAAGGTCCCCTTGATGGATGGGGCTCCCAGAGGCGGAGAGGGCCTCTTGTCATCAGGGCCAGTGAAAACTTTACCAAAGTATAGAACTTTGCCTTTGTCCTGTCCAGAGAAGCCTACCCCAGTGGTGTACAGGCAGCTGTCTGGTATTTTACTCAGCTTTGTCTTGAGGTTTGCGCTCTGGTGACGAACTGCGTCTGAAAACCTGGCCATCGACCTCTCAATGACAGTCATTACGGTCTCGGTGAAGTCGCTGTTTGCAGCACAGGGCAGCATGTTGCCGATCGTACCGAATACTGCGCACTGCATGTAAGCCATTACGTTGTCGGACATCAGGTAGGAGCAGATCTTGAGGGCCTTGTGGTCAGTCTGACCACCCATCATTCTCAGACCAGCCTCCTTTACCATGACCATTCTGTCACCCATCTGGGGAGCAACAAACCACAGCTTTTTATGCTTTCCCTCCACGATCCTACACGCCTGGATACGTTCCAGTATGCGAGTGTCTGTCCAGCCGAGAGTCATCCCATAGGACACATCAGACCCGTCTTTGTCCAGTTCGTATCCCATGAACAGCCTATAGTGGATCAAGAACGCGTCAGGGTCCTGACACTCGGCCGCTCCGGTCTCACCCCTTCGGGGGTTACTACCCCCTTGCCAATTGAAGAAGGGAATGAACATGGGCTTCAGCAGAGTTGCGGCACACAAGGGGTCGCAGAAATTAGCCTCGAGGAAGGGGGCCGAGGCAACACTCATGATGGTGGCAAGGTCCTTCTCGTCAATGCAGCTGCTCACAAATATTGCCAGCAGCTGAATCAGGTACAGAAACAGCATGTGTGCTGGCTCCTCTCCGTGTTTGTACATCACATCGTTGTTGGCCAGGTCGGCCACGTCAAACAGCCCAAGTAGTTTTCGCAGCAGAGACACGATCGGACCTGCTTTGGCTTTGTGGAAGCTGACAAAAACACGTGTGTAGGAGTCACTCCCACCCTGATCGTCGGAGGTGTCGAGGTCATGTTGATGCAGAGCCTCGTCGGTCAGGGTCTCCTTGTACAGTGAGAGGACCTTGTCCCTAGTGAACAGTTTGCACAGGCCCAGGAAAAGCGTCTGCTCGACCTCTTGGTTTATGCGAGGCACGCTCTGCAAAGCCAAGAAGTGTCCAAGGTGTTCCGCGTGCACTTTCAGCACCTCGTTGGGGAAGAGGTCTGGACAATGGAGATGCAGCACCACGGGAGACTTGAGCAGGACCGGAGCGAACGGGTTTGCGGGGCAGGTGTAGACGATTCCCGAGTCCTGTGGTCCCGTAGCTATGCAAAAGCCACTCTGATCCAGGCCTACCTCGAGTGTCTTACCGTAGTTTGTCATTATAAACAGAGAGATAACAGGTCCGTGCCCCGAATGCAGTCGAAAATAGTAAAGATGTTGACGTCTAAGACAAAGATTTCAGACTGTGGTGACGCTTACAAGTTCTGTTTGGAGCTCTGGGATGACCTGTCCTTGGCCCTGATCGACTTGAAAGGCTCGAGCGTTGTGCTGCCAAGTAAAGAGAGGTTGTCTCTGATGCAAGGATGCAAAGTTGTGCTCAGACTGGCTCTCCTGGCTGACTTTTATAGGTACCAAAAGGAGGATCTGGCTTTATATGCAAAGGAGTCGGACGTGAAAGTGTGTGGGATTAGATCGGATGCACTCAGACTCCTCCTTATCGAGAACATCCGACCGAGTGCTAAAACGTTCGACCACGGCTGCATGTCCGAACGAGGCTGCGAGTCCGATCGAGGCTGCATACCCGCTCGAGACTGTGTACCTGAGGGAGACTGTCCTGGTGGAGCGAGACAGCACATGAGAGGACACGGTCCATTCACTGGGGAACCAACCGTTGGCACTGTGCTCATGAAATTTCAACGTGTTGTCACAGAGGGGAAAGCCTGGGTCCGCCGAGACAGGAAGAAGCCTTACTCTTTAGACCGGGCGAGACACGGCAAGGATTCCATTAAGTGGTCAAAGTACAGTTTTTCGACACCGAATAAGCCGTACTACGCAAAGCTCATAAAAGCCTTTCAGGTTGTGAAAAACGTGGGACACCCCATGCTAACGCTCCATTCCGAGTGGGGTCTGAGTTGTTACTACAAGCTGGCTGTGGCGTACACAACGGATCAACCGCTGGAGTTGGCCGCGGCGTGTCTACCCGAACTGCGTGAAGCCATAGATATTGTCCACAGTGAACGTTTTCAGAAGCTGAGCGAACTGAAGCTTGAGTGTCAGATGCTGCTATATGCCGTGCTCAACTGTCACATTAACTGGGTGGACCACAACCACAGGCAGATACTCCTCGTGCCTGGGCAACCCAGCGAGCAGCCTCCTCCTCGTCAACAGGGAGACCTGAGGTGCTCGAGATGTCTAAAGAATCAGACCTTCCACTCGTCGGAGGTGAAGGGCAACCCGAGGAACATTGACGTGGAATTTGACTTTGAGCAGATGAAATTCGGGTCTTCATGCTGTGCTGCGCCCGTGATAAACGTACCCCTAAGCACAAGTGCTGTCAACACGTGCACATTTACTGAAATGAAACAGATGTACACCTCTTGTATGACATGCAAGCAGCCCATATTTTCCGAAGTACTAGTTGATATGGAAACGCTCTACCGGCGCTGTGTAGTGTGCACGTCCAACGGTCTCCGATAAGGTCCACGTAGACACCACTCTCTGTATCACCAGAAACAAACGATGTCCAAACCTCTCACAGACGGTCAGTACCAGGCGTTCTTGGCGCTGAATAGAGCCATAAACTTTTTGCCCCCGTCCAGGTTAAAAGATATCTTATGTACACATTACGGAGCTAGACACTTTGACGCTGCATTGCAGAGAGCTCGACATGTATGCTCCGCCAGTGGTAAGAAGAACTACGTCGTCTACTTGGCCCTCATGAACAGGTTCGGCCAAAGAACTGAGGCTATCGCCGACATTATGAGAGTGTGTGGACAGCTTTTCGGAACGGAACGCGAGAGCAAAGGCAGAGTTGAGACCTTGGCCTCAACGACACAGTCACCACTCGTGGAGCAATGTGACCCCGCCGTGAGCTGCAACACCGTGATTGAGGCCACAGAGAGCGTCACGGACTCTGAGAGCATAATTGTGGAATCCGAGAACAAAGGAAGAGTTGAGACCCTGGACTTGATAACACCGCGACCACTTGTGGTGCAAGGTGATCCCACTGCACGCTGCAACGCTGTGATCGAGGCTGCGGAGAGCGTGGTTGAGAATGCTCCGCAGTCTATGAGCGATTATCTGGAGGCTTTCAATTGCAATACCACTCGCAGCTGCTGCCAAGAATTCAGGGAGTATGGCATCGGATATTATTCTGACGAGGACTGCGAGAAAGACGAGTGGTGTTCGGACCAGGACGATCGGTTCACCCTGTCCACTCCGGTTGGTGGTGACACGATGCAACACGGAGATAAGCCAGCGTTTCAGGATGTATCGGACGAGGAGTCTGTGCTTGAAGCCTAAAGTTAGACTTTCCGACGAGTGTTGTTGATTTCTTTGTGCACAGTTTGTGATTTGTATGTACTATAGACAGAGTTGCCTCATTGTTATTCCCTTTCTGTCTTGTAAGTCAGTGGAAATAAAAACTAAATGTTTTTCATAATGCAAGTCTGTCTCTGTGTTTCTTTTTTGTTTCACTGAGGAGCGTGCAAATTTCCCTGCACAAAGTTCCCTCTAGTACAGCGGAGCTCAACATGGAACATTGTCAGAAAGGCGACTGGAGCTCTACTCGTCACATGGCTGTGCGGTTTGAAGACGTGGGTGCTCTAACTCGTCTAGCTTACACTTGGGTGCAAATGTTTGACATAGAGAAACGGATACCGATGTCTGTAACCCTCACGGAGCCCGGGTTAGACGGGGTCTTTCGCATACCTGTGGAGTCTGACATGAGTCCCGGTACGCATTATCTTGTTTTACGGGCCGTATACATGCACTCCGGAGAGAGCTACGGTCTAATTACAGCCAAACACTTTTCCGACATGTACACAGACAACAGGGGTCACCAGGTGAAACATATCAGTTATGTAGCCAGAGGGCCCTTGGCCTGGGTGAAGATGAATACAACTGCTGATAGGAACGAACTTTACACCGGCGACACGGTTTCCGGGTACCAACCGGAGGCTATTGTCTCAAATATATACACCAGAGTGACCCGTTGCGTGCACAGCGGCTTGGTGTCTCCCTCCTACGAGCCGGACGAGAGGGAAGCTTTGGCCACCAAACTAGTAAGCGAGACTCTAGCCATACTCGGGGCACCGCTTGCGTTCAAGGTGTTACACGAGCAGAGCAGGCTAACCCTGGAGAGGTCGCAGTGCAGCGAGGACCGGGAGATCTGCACGATATCTGATCCGCGAGACGCTCTCTGGGGGACGCGTGTATTGTGGAAACTGGACTCTGACCTAAGTCTCTCACATGCAACTGTTAACCAGGAAACGGACACATCGCCGGTCTCGGGCACAGTTCAGTGGTTGGGCGTGAGGTTAACGTACATGGGTTTGGAGTTGACCGGGAGCTCACCAGGGAGGTGCACCAAAGAGATTATCAAGGCTCCATACTGGGCAGTTATACTCACTGCTCTGTGTTGCGGAGCACTGGACCGTTGGTCCCGCGAGCTAGATGAGCTCTCTGCCTTGTTGAGAATAGACGCGCATCTACACTCAACAAGTGATCCGAAGAGGGATGAGTTGTGTCAACGCTGTGGGTATGCGTATCGGGTATCACCCGTGGTGTGTGAGCCCGAACCCAAGAGGGTGTCAGCTGTGTTGCAGATAGACAAATTGCTTCTGGGCAGCATCTGCACCACACTTTGCGCTACGGTCTCCCGAGATATCGGCAATGGAGCCGAGAGCGACCCAAAGGGAGTCCGCGCTCAACCACACAAATACTGTCTCAACCACCGCAGAGACTACAGCGCCAGTCTTGAGGAGACCGTCGAACTCAACAAGGGAACACCGAGTGGACGAGGCCAAGGAGGAGGAGGAGGAGAAGGAGAAGGAGGAGAAGAGGAAGACACAGAAGAACGCTATGTCCAAGAGCGCAAAAGTGCAAGAACGAACCGGATCGCCTCGTGGTGGGAGCACAGATCACGATGCTACTGGGGTGAAGACCACGGCGAAGAAGACGAACGACAAAGGTGCACGAGGGACCAAGCCTTATCACGTACGCGAGCAAAAGAGCGCTCGATCAAGAAGCAAAAGATCAGCGGGACTCAGGCCGATCACGAGCCCGGCTTGTGGTCGTGGCAGAAAGAGTGTCGGTTCAGACTCGGGCACACCACGCACAACCCAACGGTCTGCAAACACAGATTCTGGGAGCTGTTCCTCTCAGGCTCAGGTCTCAGGGGAGATGAGCGAAGTAGAGCCTCTACTTCTATCGGATACTGGAAGCAATTCTCGTGCCACACTCGTAAATATCATATCAAGACTTTTCCCTTTGGCTACCAAGGTGGACTCCTCGGCGTGTAGCACGGCCGAGTCGGTGTCCGCGGCACGGGCCACCAAGGACCCGGACTCTCTGGATGACACCTTGGTGGTGGTCGAGGCGCTTGAGGACAATTTCGGAGACCTGGCTAAGTGGTTTGAGTCGTTTGAGGGCACGAGAGCTCGGGACGTAATAGGGTTTGACCTGGCTATGGAATTGTGTGGATGTTACGAGCTCGTCCTCAGGAGGTTGGGGAAGGGCATACGGGACATATTCGGCAGGTGTAAATTTATACAAAGTGCACGGGAGCTCCAAGACGCTGAGCAAGTGTTGCTGCGGCTAGAGTCTATTTTAACGGCACCCTCGGAACTTGACTCTTTCCGTGACATAGCGCGTCTAGTAAATAGTGAGGCCGGACATGGTTCAGTGGAACTACAGACCGCACTCGGTGGATTGTTGTCACACCACAACACAGACTTGTTATCGGCACTTGCGATACGGGAGTGTCTTGATGAGCATTGGAGACGTGTACACGAGTTAATCAGTGCTCTCATTTTCATGGTCGAGAACGGTGACAAACTGCTTTTGGAGTCGACAAACGTGTGCACAGCGCATCAGAGCGAGTTGACGTCCTCCAGGGACGAAATATCTCGGTTGCACCGTGAGCTTGAGAAGGGCAGGAAACTCTTGACTGAGCTCAAACTTAATCAATCGATTGAAAGTCAGACCGCGAGTGGGACAGTGATGCACCTTGAAGCAGTTTTGACCGAGTTACAAAAAGCCCAGGCACACGTTGACCGCTTGACCGAGGCGCACGCTCATTCTCAGGAAAGGTGTTACGAACTGAAACTCAACACAGACGAGATTGTATTAGCTCACGAGCGTGAGAAAGACCAATTGAGCTGGACACTCCACGAAGTACGCAGTCAGCTTAGGGAAAGAGACATAACATTGTCTCGTGTGAAGGAGGACCAAGGGAAGGAGACAGAAGGTCTCAACCAACAGATCGCTAGTCTTACAGAGCGTAATGGGAAACTGACAATGGATATAGAAGCACTAGAGCATGCTAGGCTAGAGGCAGTGCAGAGCTACAATGAATTGCAAACAGTTGCTCAACGTCAACAGGGTGAACAAGAGGTGCAGCTATCTGACTTTCGTGGTATCATTGACCAGCTTCAGTGCCGAATAACCAAGGGTGAGGAAAATGCAAAAGCTGGCCAGGTGGAGTTGGTATTCTATAAAGAGGAAACTGACAAACTTACCGATGAGATACACAGATTGGGCACGTGTAAGCGTGTACTGTCTTCCCTGTGTGACTTCTTGGGTGTTCAAACGGTTGACAGGTGGGAATCCTTGTTACCTACAATCTTGGCTGAGAGGGATGCGTCGGTTGACAGGATTGGGGAAGTGCTTAAACGAACATGTGTTAAGCGCGATACCCAAGATATCCAAGCTACCAATGATCCTGATAAGATGGACTTTGTGGCACACACAGGTGATATGTTTACAACCTACGAGGTTGTGATAACTGGCATAATACAATCTCTTGACAACGCGGAGCCTAGACCAAAGAAAGTGGCACAGAAACGAAGACAGAGTTTTGGGTCCCAGGGATTGACAATAAAGAGGGAATATGCGAGTCCAGAGGACGTTGGACCTGACGAAACTAAGCTACAGAGTACAGAGGGAAAGTGTGAACAGGACATGTGGTCCCTTGACATCAAAAGTCACACGGACCGCAATAACGTGGACAGCTTTGACATAGAACTTCGTGCTAATGCCACACATGTCAGGACACCGATTCCCAATTATATCGCAAAATCACTCGGTGCACGCGGGGATCTCAAGATACTCGAGTTAGGACATCTGGAGCCTCTGGTCACTCTATTGAAGGTGTTACAAGCAGAGGACGAGATCGAGGCTTGCGCTGAAATCACACAAAACAAATGCCATTGCCAAGAAATGGAACAGTTCTCGAACAGACTAAAATGCACCTTGTTCATTTGTTGGACACCGAGTGGGGATCATGAGGTGTACGGCGATGATGACCGAACAGGGGCAGTCTATACTATCATTGTACACAAACGAAAAGACGTGAGAAGATATTATTTGCTAGTTGTCAAACCGAAAGGAGAGGCGTTATACATGTACAACTTTGGAAAGGTGCCATTCAAAGGACAATATAACGTACCAAGCAATAAGTTTGTTCATATAGCTGATGGTACATGTCAAGGCCCGGGTTCAACACATAATGTGATAACTGTCACAACGAATGATCTTGTCTTGAATGATGATGTGTAAATAAAATACTCTTGGGAGACACTATGGTTTCCATTTATTGAGATACACACACGGTGATTCAACAGTCACAGACATGGACTAAGGCTCCATGTCCAACTAAGGCTCCATGTCCAACTAAGACTACATGTCCGACTAAGGCTCCATGTCCAACTAAGGCTACTTGTCCGGGTACGGCTCATTGTCCGACTAGTGCTCATTGTCCGAGTACGGCTCATTGTCCGAGTAAGGCTCTGTGTCCGCCTAGTGCGCATTGTCCGTGTACGGCGCATTATCCGAGTACGGCTCATTGTCCGAGTACGGCTCAATGTCCAAACACGACTGGCCATCCATACATACCGGCTCCTATGCAGGATTCGTTTCTCCGAGCATACGTGGAGCTTTCTGAGCGGAGTTATAAGGAGCTGGAAGCCTCACCATGATAGGCAACGCATCAAAACTTGTACCTGGTGCATATATGTGGATGCGGGTGTGTGTTCCGCTGTGAGATAGCCCTGTGTGTTTTTGTTCACCCTACATCCATTCAGCTGTAGTCAGAGTGTCTCGATAACGACTGACTACAACCAGGGCTCCTGGACAGAGTCATGGATGTGAACTGGTGTGGAATGTTACAGAGACATGCTGATTTCAAGAAGTGCACCGTGGAATACCACGACCTGAGTCAAATGGGACCGCAGCATGATCTCACGTTCAACTTCAAAGTCAAGCTCAACTGTAACGACCGACCTGAAGAGCAGGCCGTAGCTATGGGCACTGGCAAGACGAAGAAAGAAGCCAAAGCTAAGGCTGCACAAGCATTGATGGCACAATTTGGCACATTTAGGGTAAGCGGTTGTCTTGTGCATACTGTTTATTTTATATAAACCCAATGGGTATACTTAACACATCGAATGTTTTGTATCCTATGTCAGAAGGTACTCTTTCCTGGAGCCCCGATCACCAATGAGACGCGTGAATTGCTGCAGTATATCCGTGCACGTCGTAACCCTGAGATCTCCACAAGTGATTCTCAGACATCGAGCGGAGCCGAGCCAAGGTCACATGACTTTGTAGGCAAATTACAGGTATGTGGTCATCTTGCTCATACGGTTTAGTTATACAAACCCAATGGGTATACTTGACACACTGCATGCTTTACATCCTAGAAATTGTGTCAGAAGAATAACTGGCCTCTACCGTGGTACACCTACCTGGATGCACAGCCTAACTACATTTGCTGTGGCAATGTGACCGTGGTGAGAGATGATGGGGAAATTCTCATACGTCTGACAGGTGGGTGTTTGTTCTATACATTATACACTGGACAATTTGTACCCATTTCGAGATAACAAATGTAACTTCTACCCTACACTTTCAGGTTACGGGACCTCAACGAACGCTGCAAAAGATGAAGCAGCTGAACGGATTCTACAACTCACGCTGTCGATTACACGACTCGTGGACCTAGAGTCTGTGGATTGAAGAGGACCATGTCTGCGACCATAGACACGAGATACACTAACAACACTTCTAACCATTCAGTTATAGCTAACGGTGACTTGTGCTCATGGAGCATGGCTGTGCTTGTGTTGTTGACTGTTACCTTGTTTGTGTATGGCTTGTATTGCATCAATGTGCTATGTACAAGAAAGAGAAGATATGCGAGTTTGCCTGAGATCACAGTATGAATGTACAATGCATGCAAATGTTTCTTTGCAAATAAACACCCAAAGACTTCAACTGACAGACGTTTTTCTTTATTGTGTCTGTGATACATTGAGAACGAGTTACAAATGGGTCTATGTATTGCACATACACACATTGTTGTAGTGAAAGTCAGACTTCGCTGTCAGGCCACGGACTGTGCGAAACTGTCACATCCTAGGGGTGTAGGTGTCACATGACCGTGTCTTTTGTCGGGTTCTGTTGAAACACATGTCCGAAGTTAGACAAATAAAAACCACAGTATGGCATCTTAGTAGTATGGGGGAATCTGTGTATGTTACAGTTACCCCTTTTCACATCTCCGATCACTGATGCGTCTTGACATGTTCGTCACCCTGGTTGTTCATGTCACACCTCGTTCCTTCCAAAGAGCAAGTTGTGGGATGATACACGCGTGTGTACAAGGATGAATGTGGCCCTGAACATGGTTTGTAAATATGGGACGAGCGTTTGCCACAGATCCTGTGGATGATCAGCACCAAAGCGAACATGATCATCAACGGAGTGGCTATCAAGGTGATCTCAAGCCAATTGTCCCTTACATTAATCCACCAGTAATTACTGTGGTAGTAAGAGTCCTCTTTGCGACCTGACATGATGAAGACTTGCAGCACTAAAATGTTTAGACTAATATGTTCCCCCTTGTACTCGCTCGTATCTCAGCTGACATTTAACAGTTCAATCATACAAAGACATATGGTTGTTCTCAGGTATACCATACATACATACAATGAACACTCGGCAACAATATTCATTCACAGGGACGGGTGTTTATTATTCAAACGTTTACAAACAAATAACAGTAGACACATGGGGACACAGTTTAAAATGTTTCTTTCATGGCTCAACCACAGACTCTAAGACTATATCCTCGATCTAAGGTGGAGTGTTTCCTCGCAGCGCCTCATCTGGGAGTGCTTCGGTTGCACCGTACTCGGGCCGTGGCGGTCAGTTCCTCGACCAGATCCCGATGCTGGATTTGAGTGAATATCAGCGCCATCACATACGCGGCGTGGTCAGAGTACCGGGAGACTATTTGGTCGGTTAGGCGCCGGGGACTCGAGTTCTCGATACGTGTGAGGGTGATGTGACCGTAATCCTTTACAATCTCCCACGACAGCAACAGTTTCACCCGTTCCAGATCGCCTTCCCTTAGGCTCGAAAGGGCATCCAGGATGACCTTTTTTATCTTGCCGTTGTTACACCGGTCGTACTTCTCGAGCTCCTCCAGACCGTGCGCATAGAGATCGGTGATGCTGAAGTCAGGCATGTGCATATGCAGTATGCCAAGCAGAATGTTCCATGTGACATCGTGACCCAGATAGCAACTTGTCACACTGACCAGAGTCTCTGGGTGTTCGAGCAGGGTGTTCGTGCCGCACTCCTCAAACATGAGGGCGAGCTGATCTGTGTGATCCAGTGGCAGATTCTTGTGGGCTCGTATATTTGCGACCACAGTGGCAAAAGCTGCCTGTTTTCTCATTAGGTAGTTGACCATTTTGAACATCCGCGACAGTCCCGATGCATGGGTTTGTTCTCTGGTCTGCAGAGGGTCCATGTACGCCACAACGGTCAGTTCCTCCACCAGATCCAGACGCTGGATTTGAGTGAATATCAGACTCATTACTACACACGCCGCATGGTCAGAGTACTTGGCGAATATCTGCTCGGTTAGGCGGCGGGGGTTCGAATTCATGACACGGCCGAGGGGGATGTGATTGTAATCCGTTACGATCCCCCACAAGAGCAACAGTTTCACCCGTTCCAGATCGCCTTCCCTTAGGCTCGAAAGGGCATCCAGGATGACCCCTTTTTTCTTGCCGTTGTTACACCAGTCATACTTTCCAAGCTTTTTCAGACCGCACGCATGGAGATCGGTGATAGTGAAATCAGGCATGTGTGTTTGGAGTATGCCAGCCAGAATCTTCCATGTGACATCGTCACCCAGATAGCAATTCATCCCAATTACCAGAGTCTCAGGGTGTATCAGCAAGGTGTCCGTACCGCACTCCTCAAACATGAGGGCAATCCGCTCTATGTCGTCCGGTGGCAGAGTCTTGTGGTCTCGTATATTCGCAACCACAGTGGCAAAGGCGGCCTTTTTCCTCATTAGGTAGTTGGCCAATTTGAACATTCGCGTCAGTCCCATCTTGTGCGTTTGTTATCCAGTCTGCAGACGGTCTGTGCGGTTGTCCAGTGTTCCCTTGTGAACATACTCAACTATTCATTCATAGGTACGGTAAAGCAAAATAAACCAATAAAAATAACAGACACATGGGGTATAATTTTTACAATAGCTCGGCCACAGACAGAACATTCTTGATCTAAGGTGGAGTGTTTCCTCGTCGCGCCTCATCCGGGATTGCTTCTGTGTCACACCGTGCTCGGGCGGCAGCAGTCAGTTCCTCTACCAGATCCAGACGTTGGATTTGAGTGAATATCAGAGCCATTACATACACTGCATGGTCATTGTAACTGGTGTATATCTGGTCGGTTAGGTGGCAAGGGCTTGAGCCCTCGCTTCGTCCAAAGGGAATGTGAGCGTAATCCTTGACAATCTCCCACGAGAGCAACAGTTTCACCCGTTGCAGTTCGGCTTCCCTTAGGTTCAAAAGTGCATCCCCGATTACCTTTTTGATCTCCCCACTGCTACACCCGTCATACTTCTCAAGCTTTTTCAGACCGTGCGCATAGAGATCAATAGTGGCCATGAGAGGGTAATTGGGCTTGCGCAGTTTGAATACACCACGCAGAATTTTCCATGTGACATCGTCACCCAGATAGCAATACATCCCATCGATCAGAGTCTCAGGGTGTTTTAGCAAGTTGTCCGGACCGTACTTCTTAAGCAGACCGGCAATCTTGCCTTCAGCCAGTGGCAGAGTCTCAGTGTGTCGTATAGAAGCGAGCACAGTGGCAAAGGCTTCCTCTTTCATCATCAGGTAGTTGGCCAATTTGAACTTCAATGTCAGTTCCATCTTATGTGTTTGTTCTCTGGTGTGCAGAGGCTATGTGTGGTTGACAATAATTCGATTGAATATATACCCAACGAAACACAAGGCTGTCTATTCCTCCACGGCTGTTGTCCGTCTACGGCTGTTGTCCGAGCGCGGCTGCTGTGCGAGAGTTTAGACTAACATGGTTCCTTTCTACGTGATCACATCTCTGTTACCATTGAACAGTTCAATCTTACCAAGACATGTGGTGTACCTAGACAATGAACACTCAACAACAATATTCATTCACAGGGATGGGTCTTTATTAGACAAAAGTTTGAAAAGAGAATAACAGTAGACACATGTGGACACCCCCCAAAAAAAAACCCAGTACATCCCCGGTCTAACGTGGAGCGTTTCCCTGCTGAGCCCGATCCGGGATTGTTTTGGTGTCACAGTGTACTCGGGCGGCGGCGGCGTCCAGTCTACCTACCAGATCCAGACGCTGGATTTGGGTGAATATCAAGCTCATTACATACGCTGCGTGGTCAGAGTACTGCATAATTATCTGCTTGGATAGGCGGCGGCGGCTGGAATCCTCGAGACATCCCAGGGGAATATGACCGTAACCCTTGACAATCTCCCATGAGAGCAACAGTTTCACCCGTTCCAGTTCCGAGTCCCCCATGCTCGAAATCGCATCCAGGATGACCTTTTTTATCTCGCTGTTGTTACATCGGTCGTACTTGTCGAGCTTTTCCAGACCGTGCGCATGGAGATCCACAACGTTAAAATAGATCCAGTGCTTTTGGAGTATCCCAACCAGGATAGTCCATGCGGTGGGCTCACGCAGATACCAAGTCATCGCATCGACCAATGTCTCAGGGTGTTTCAGCAGCTTGTCTGCATTGCGTGCGCCAAGCATGAGAGCAATCTGCTGCGGCTCGTTCAGAGTCTTGTTGGCTCGTACGTCGGCCAGCACCGTGGCAAAGGCGTACTTGTATCTCATCAGGTAGTTGGCCATTTCGAACTTGCGTGTCAATTCCATCTTGTATGTTTGTCCTCTGATCTGCACAGGCTCTGTGCATGCAGCGGCGGTTAGATCCTCTATCAGATCCGCACGCTGGATTTGAGTGAATATCAGACTCATTACAAACACCACGTGATGAAAATACGTGGAGAATATTTGCTCGGTTAGGTGCCAGGGGCTCGAGTTTGCGACACTTTCGAAGGGAATGCGACCGTGATCTTTGACGATCTCCCACGAGAGCAGCAGTTTCACACGTTGCAGTTCGGCTTCACGCAAGCCCAAAAGTGACGCCGTGATGACCTCTTTTACCTTGCTGTTGATACACCGGTCAAACGTCTCAAGCTTTTTAAGATTGTGCGCACGGATGTCAATGCTTTTGAAATGAGGCACGTGCTTTTGGAGTGTTTTGAGCAAAATTTTGCACGCTACATTGTCACCCAGATACCAACTCATGCCACCGACCAGAGTCTCGGGGTGTTTCCACAGGCTGTCCGCACCATACTTCCTAAGCACACTGGCGACCTCTTCCTGAGCCAGTGGCGGAGTCGTGCTGGCGCGTATATCCGCAGCCACAGTCGCAAAGACCTTGTCGTGTCTCATCAGGTAGTTGGCTAAGTTGAACTTCCGCGTCAGTTCCATCTTGCATGTATGTTTTCCTGTCTGCAGAGGTTCTGTGTAGGCCACGGCAGTCAGTCCATCCACCAGATCCAGACGCCGGATTTGAGTGAATATCAGAATCATTACATACACTGCGTGGTCAGAGTGCTCGGAGATTATCTGCTCGGTTAGGTGGTAGGTGCTAGAATTCTTGATACGTCTAAAGGGAATGTGACCATACGTCTTGATGATCTCCCACGAGAGCAACATTTTCACCCGTTCCAGTTCCGAGTCCCCCATGCTCGAAATTGCATGCAGGATGACCGTTTTTATCTTGCCGTTGCTACACTGGTCATACGTCTCAAGATTTTGCAGGTCGTGCGCATGGAGATCGGTGATAGTGAAATCAGGCATGTGTGTTTGGAGTATGCCAGCCAGAATCTTCCATGTGACATCGTCACCCAGGTGGCGATACATCCCATCGACCAGGGTCTCAGGGTAATTCAGCAGGTTGTCTGAATTATACCTCTTAAGCACACTGGCGATCTTTTCTTTGGCCAGTGGCGGAGTGTTGTTGACTCGCATATCCGCGACCACAGCGGCAAAGACCTGGTAGTTTTTCATCAGGAAGTTGGCCAATGTGTACTTGAACGTCAATTCCATCTTGTGTGTTGATTCTCTGGTGTGCAGAGGCTCCGTGTGGTTGACAAGAACTTGATCGGGTACCTACCCAAAGCCTATCTGGTACCTATTTTTATCCCTGCACGGCTGTGTGTCCCCTCGCGGCTGCTGTCCGAGCAACAGTTAATGCTAACGGCATTTGACATGCATATAACCCTGTGGTTCTACTACCGCTCTATATCACTCACACAAACGCTAAGCCTGCGGGTGCTCAATAGCTACCTACACGCGTCACGTGTCCACTCGTTGATATCCATTCACAGCGGCCGGGTTTCACTAGTTCACGACGTCTGTTTCGAAGATGTACGTTCAGCAGCTCGAGAAGTGCAAGCACGACATAGCCGAGAGGCATGTCGATTTCAGGCGTCTAGTAAATGAAGTCCTGTGTGATGGTCAACAGCTATGCATGTCCTGTCACAGTAAGGCCAATCCTGTAAAGGTGATTTACATGGTCATAGACCACTGCCTCCAGAGCGAGAAGCGAGCAGAGAGGTTCCTCAAGGTTTTGCGAGAGACAAATCCTGTTTTGTACGCCGACCTGACAACGTGTGGACCGCAGGGCAAGTACGGTGAGTAAAAGGAAACAAACATGAATGCAATGCACGCTTGACTTGGAACTCGTTACGGACCGTGATCTATATTTCCCTTTTTGTGTGCGTGTGTGTGTGTGTGTGTGTGTGTGTGTCACAGTCAGGGCAGCGCCTCCGGCAGTGGAAATCACCAACAAGGCCCAAGCCGCACTGGGTGAAAGGGTCGAGGACCTACAGAACATGATGACACTACCTTTTTACACCATGAATATCACCAACATCTGGCCCATACTAGATACACTCATGGCGCATGGGCAACTGCTTCCCGAAGAACATGAGGAGTTCATGATGAACCGTGATGATCGCAATGTCATGGTTAAGCAACTGGAATACCTGTGCAGGCACACTAGCATCCCCGAAGGCAATCGGAGGTTCATCTCATTGGTAGCGGCATCGTGTAACATGCATGTGTTCGGCATTCTTGACATGTCGACGGAAGACGTGCTTGTGTTTGCATAGTAATGGTTCCTTTACTGAGAGACACGTCTGTATGTTTATGTGTGCATCTGTGTGTTACAATGAAATAAACAGTGACAAATAGAAACTTTCTTGTATGGATTTATTTTACAAGCTACTGGAAAGGCACAATGAACTGCACAACAGCAACAGCAATCTTCTCATTCATACTACACATATCCCCAACTACAGCTACCTAGGCTTGGAGTACTGTGGATTCAGCGGGGCTAGGGTGCAATAAATGTCCAGGTATAATAATAATACATTGGAATCCCTTGGCTCCCACAATTCCACATCACTACAAACACAACACACACGTACACAAAGCAAATGCATGCATGCAAGCATCCAAAGGCCCGGCACTATACCAGTGTGTACGTTTCAGGAGTGTCTATAACATCTTAGGCCGCTTCTTATAGTTAGAGAACACAACCCCCCCTCCTCCTATTCCACCACCACCTCCACAGAAGTACATGTAGCCGATGCCAGCAGAGAGTGCGGTACACCAAGCCATGAGTATAGCCACAGAGGTCCACAGGGCCATGTCGCTGGCGAATCCCGAAAGCCATCCGCCAAAAGTGACTCTGCTCGCCGTAATCTCATCATACCGCTTGTCAAACTCCTGTATGGTCCTTGTAACATTGTCCAGGTCTCCTTGCACGTTGATGAGTTTTACACTTGTGTTTATGGCCTGGAGCAACTCTATTTCGGGTATTCCCGGGATGTTGTTTTTCAGTAGATCTGAGAAGGACACGGGTCCGTCCGAAATGTGTGGTCTCGAGAACGGTTTGAGCGGAGGAGATGCAATCTCCACCGCGGCAGAACCCTCCATCCAAGTGACTTTCCTGTCCTGGTAGCAAATACCACGGTGACAAGGTGCGCACACTGTCTTGCACTCACTGGGGTTCTTCACGCATCTCTGGTACCTTTGGTGACGCTCAGGCTTATGGCAATACTTGCCGTGACATTCAGACGGTTCGTAATACTCGCCGTCGATCAGCCACACCTTGTAGTCGGGCCAGCACGCGACTCCGTCCGTGCTCATCCTGGGCATGGGTATGATCCCTCTGACCACTTTCTGCTCAACGGTCCCGGGGATAGAGTGTACTATGAAAAGCTTTCTGTCCTTGTACAGGGCCGTGCCCACGGTCGGGAAATCCGACAGCCCGGGGTGATCCCGCATGACAGTCATGCCACTGGGGCAGCTCCCCGAACGCTTTGACGCGATCTGCCTCAGACAGTTTTCCACTCCTCTGGCCATGAACTTGGTGTACATCGCGGCCTGCGTCATCTGATGGGTGACGCTCTGCATCTGAGCGTACCACATTTGATAGCTTGCCATGACCGAGAACTTGGCGTTGGTGTCGCGCAACGCGGCCTCGGTGTTCCTCATCATGGCGTCCCTCATCATGACAAAGTTGCTGTTGACAATCTCGTTATTCTTCTGAAACTTCTTCTCCTGCTCGTCGATCCGGCCACTGACCAGGGCTATGTTCTCGTTGAGTTTGCCGCTCACTTCGACCAGTCGGCTCGACACATCGACGAGCGTATTCTTAAGCAAGTCCGTTTGTGTCTCCAACTTGTCCACCCTACTGGAGACGTGCCATGCCAGGCCCAAGGCTGCCGAGCCTGTCAACACGCCGAGAAACCGCTTGCGTCTGACGTTGCCACGTTGGGGTTTGTCCAGCCAGGGGAAGGGCGCGTCGTCAGGCAGCTCGTACATCATGGCCTTAGTCTCCTGCACAGCCAAGTCCTCGAGACCTTCCCTCATCATCTCTCCGGCCCGGCGAGCGTCGTCGATGATCTCGTGTGCTGAATTGCAGAGCCTGCCGTAGTCCTTCCTGCAACTACTGTCACCTCCGCATATTGCAATCAGACAGGGACGTAGAGCGCTCACGTCGTAATTAATGCAGCTCACGTTCAGGTTGATGAAGTCAATGCCCGGGGTGAAGTTGGACACGAAATACAGCGCTTCGACCGGTTTCACTATCACCCCGTGGTCGGCCTCGACCACAGGTTTGTCCACCGTATAACTGTTGTCCACCTGGACCACGTTCATGTGGAGTGAGGTCTCCCCAGTGTTGTGTGCGGCACACACTTTGTTGATGGGAGGCGCGTACTCCACTGGCGCCGTGGAATCAAGGATGCCTACCATGTAGTGGTTGCGGTCCGTGGTGGGGCTCAAGGTGTTGACGTTGACTGCGGTCTGAGGTGGCCGCGTGGATGATTCAGCCCTCTTGCTAGGTTCTCCGGGAGTGCACGACTCGAGCGTGTGCAAATTGACTATGTATATTTTATCGTAGCTGGTGCTGTACATCTCAACATGGGGCTCCTTGAACACGCCGAGCGCCCCGTGAGCGGCTATGAGCCCGGCACACACGATCGTGAAACCCACGCCTATGTTGTACTGGGGGTCCAGACAAGTCTTGGATCCCGAGGCAGGGTCTTTGTACTGTGCTTCGTGGGTGACAATGTCAGTCAGCTTCACCACACCTGGGTTGTCCAGTTTGGACACGGCGCGCCTCATTCTCCCGTGTGACCCCCCAAGTGTCTCTCTGGACATGCCTGCCGCTATCTGCTGCTTCTTCCAGTCCCTAAGCCTGTGCACGGCCGACGTGATACCCAGTATGGCAGGGGTGTTGGATCTAACGCCTCGCTTGAAATCCGAATCCACCGGCGCTACGACAAACTGGTTGATGCCAAACGCCACCGCGACCAGCTCGGGAAACTGCTTGAGCGTCTCGAATGAGGTGGAGGTCACGGTGATGTTCACCAGCGTGTCCCTAGCCCGGACAGTGACACTGGACCCAGAGCAGCACTTGGTGTTGACGTCCTCTTCACAGTTTAACACCGTATTGGTTTCCATGTCGGCCAAGGTGAGCTCGCCTGTGTACGCGGCTCGCCGCTCACCCTGAGGTTCGAGCTGGCTTATCTTCACGCCGCCAGTGAGAGACAACGTGACGATCACCTTGTTGGCTCTGACACCTTGCCTGATCAGCGCCAAGAGGTACGACATAAGGCCCTCCGTGGACCTGTAACCACTCCCGGACGCCCACATATTCTGACAGTGTCCAGGGCTGGTCATGTTGACCGTACCCTGGGGTGTGACAAAAGCGTTGAACGCACGCAACTGCGAAAAGTCAATCTCACCCAAGAGTCTGTGGGAGCGGGGCAACCTGAGGAAGAGCGTGTACACCCCGCGTGCGGTCAGAGCCGAGGCGAGATCCGCCGCAACCCTGGTGAAACTCGTGCCTTGCCAGTTTCTGCGAGAGCACGCGCCTGTTCCCCAGTCACTCGCGTCCAGCATGATAGCGGCCGAATACGTGGACACTCTCACCTTTGCCAGCGTTTCGGCAACATTACCGATGATCGCCGGCAATTCGGGGTTTGACAAGGGGACAAGACACTCGTCGAAGGGGACCTTCATGATGACATGGCCCGCTTCAGAAACGGTGTGAAATCGGGTCACGTTGAGCTTTACCGAGAGGTAGTTTGACTTGTACAAGACTCGGTCCAAGGAAAGTATCGCAGCGTCACAGGACGACGGTATGAGAAAGTCCTTGATCTCGGTCGCAGTGGGTTTGTTTGCGGGGTCCTGATCCCTTAGACTCGAGGAGCTTGAGATCTCGCACATGGCAATCGGCGCCGAAGCGGAAGCGTCGGCATTGGTTATGCCCAGTGTAGGACCTCTGAAATTGCCTCGTACACAGAACGTGACACGTTCGGACCAAAAACAATTGTCCCCCAGTTGCGAGTAACAGCTGCCAATGGACTCAGAGTCTCCGAGGCCCACGTAGGAGAGCACACAGGCATAGGGTGAGTTTCGGATAGCGAGGACATCGTCGGTCTCGGGCCACGTTCTGGTACCATTGGGCGCTTGCAACGTCCTCCGCAGCAGCTTGAAGCTTGCACACTGAGGTCCGGGTCCACAATCGGCCATGGGGTCCTTGCCGAAGTAATAGTCTCTGTTACGAGGCGCGGCGTGGAGCCGAATCGATAGCTTGTTCAAGGGGGTGTCCCGGACAACACGGTCCGAACACTTGAAGCCTCCTGGTACCGTGAGACAGGACCCTCTGTCCAGCTTCTTCACATATGCCCCGAGGAAGGAGCCTTCGGTCTTGTACTTGCTGAGGTCGGTACTCCAATCCTGTGACGGCCTCCAGTGAGCGTTGATTTGCCCCGGACAGTAGTCGGTGCACATGTCGCTCATGCGATTGTACTCGCCCTTGGCCAACGCGAATCCGCTGGCGCTGCTGCCCTGACACCAGCCTCCGTTGCATGTGTCGACTTTGATCCAAACATAGGGAGCGTACCCGTAAGACTTGGTGTTGTCCACCGGTGAGCCCATGGAGTGCGGGAGCCACAAGAGTGGCAGAATCAGTGGCAGAATCATGTGTGCTGCCGATTCAGTGGATGTGGTGGCTGGTAATGGAACGACAATGCTTGGTACCTACAGGTGTAGCCTCGGACTCACAAGAAGGTTAGGGTAACATTATCGCCGACATAATTACAACAGAGGATTAGTGGCAAGCACTCTTTCGTTCTCATTGTGCTTGTATTTCATCAACGTCTGACATGTAGACGCAAGACCTATGAACTGTTTAACGGCATCGCTGTGAACCTTAGCCACATCCTGGTCCGGTACGAAAAGCGGTCTACCCATGTGCGTTGTTAAGCGGTTCATGATGCGAAGAGAAGCCTTGTTTGCCAGCGAGTATGATTTGCTAATCAGGTCCACGGACATGTTTTGTATCACCCCAATAACGTTCTCATCCCTCACGCTGTGGGCCAGATGTACGTTGACTTGCTCCTCTGTGAATCTGTGGTCGTAGGATTCGAGGTAGGCTTTAACCTCGTGGGGCTTAAGAGCTTTCGTGGAGTCCAAGGTGTTCCTGTCCAATTTACACAGGGGACAGCCAGTGCTCTCATCTTCGTACTGCACGTCGACTATTGAGGGGTGCTCGTGTGCGTTGAGGTTCATGTACAGCATCGGGTACTGTTTTTGTATGAAGCGATCGTGCTCGCTGATCTTGTACACATCCTGGTCCCGTTGCTCCCCGGGCTCAGGGAACATGTGGAATATAGGGTCTGAGGCCATGTCCAGGCAATAGCCTCGCTGCAACGCATCTCGTCGCGAGGCCACAGTTCCATCGTCTGACGACGGGGAAGCCCCATTGCGAGGCCTGTTGGGATTACTAACAGAAAGGGCTGCTCGTTGCACATTTCCCCGTGAAACCCGATCATCACGACTGCCACTGACAGCGGTTGGTGTCTTACTGGGAGGCTGATCGCTCCGGTCATCCAGGTCGCTTCTCACCCTCTTGTGCCCGTGTCGTCTCTCTGTGAGGTTACCTCGAACACCTGCGTGTGATGATGAAGAGAGCTGCTGTGAGGACGAACCAGAAGGACACAAAGTACCAGACGTGGAACACAAGCCGCGTTCAGTCATCCTCGGCTACTGCGGCTAAACGTGGAGACCTCTCCGAGACTGTGGCTGGATTTATCGAGTGTGGTAAATTCGCCGTGAGCGGAGGACTTCTGGCGTCGTGCTGCGGCTTACGTTGGGATCGACACTGTGTATTCCGTACGAGTTCAGAGCATTTAGTTGCCATAGTAAACAGTGCACAGTGTAAATGGTGCAAATGCGCTTCTGTCTGTGTGCAAGAGAGCGACTTTGATGGCTTCACGACTAGAACATACTTACAGGGGATATTCGGCGTAAACGCCTCGGACACTGTCAAGTTGACCGAATTGATAGCCGAGCTCACACGCACTCAAGGAAGAGGTGCCAGCCACCGCGTGCCGTTCACCGCCACCCCACCCTATTGCACAGTGGACAACGTGACACACATCTCTGGCCTCGCGTTCCAGAAACTGATCGGATTCGATAAGGAATTTGTCTGGGGAGACAATCTCATGTTCAACACCACACGTTCCGAAGCCGGTTGTCGTTAGAGTCCTAGCTCCTCACAGCTGCCGCCGCCGCGATGACTTCAGGCAGTGTAACCCCATTGGTGAGCTGCTCGTCCAGAGTGGGACCCGTGTTTTGCACAAATGACCAGCAGTGCGCATTTGTGAAAGTGTCCAAGGAGGATGCCAAAAGAGCTGTTGTGAACACCACCAGCATGACTCTGGTCGACTATGCCGATAGGTGCAACTACCCCGAAGGACCTCTGCGTTCGGATGAGTCTCTCTTTGTGCCGACATTCTGCAAAGAGTGTTACGGCACCAGGGATGACGACTATGCAGAGGCCCTGGCCAACATCGTTTCGTGTGGCAGTACCATGTTCCTGGTTGGGCTGTGTTGCGTATATGGCCTCGAGGGGCAAGAGGTGTATCCGGAGTCACGGAAGGATTTCATTTTGGGGAATGACATGTCGTTCTCCGGAGCGTGTCACCCCCAGCCCGGCAAGGCTGTATTCTTACACAAAGTCAAGAGGAACATTGGTCGAGTCAAGTGTTACTGGCACGTTCACAGTAGGTCGGCGGAGAAAACCTTCCTGTACTGTTGTGTCGCGTGCGATAGCAGCGAGTACACCAAGAACGTCTTGGAGTCAGAGATGAGCATGGGCTTCAGCCTAGGCACAGTGGGAGACAACAAGAGAGGCCCTATCACCGAAGAGTGCAGTTTAGTCACGGTGCCCATGAGACCGGGTTGCTATTGCACACCGGGGACGGACAAGGATATAGCCCAGCTAATGACCAGGATGGGCTTTTCCACACTCAAGGACTCGGTCCTCGACGCAGGACTCGACGTGGATGAAATCAGCGCCGGGGTTGTCGACACCCAGACCGAAACCAATTCCGCTGGGTCGAAGGAGAGTGCCGATGCGCTCACGGAGACTGTCAAATCCCTGGCTACAGCCGTGCTAGACCAGGCGGCGGTGGTGCAAGCGCTCAAGGATGTGATAGAGGCCATGAAGGTTCAGACTAGCGTACTAACTCAGAGAGTCAAATTCCCCAATGATCCGGACATGCTGTTCACGGTGCAAGGAGCTGAGGATTTCACCAGACGTACCGGGGTGAAGACTAAACTCTGCGCTGGTATTAGACCTACTGACGAAGATACTAACGCCAGAGCAACAAATCCACCAGGAGACACTTTGGCACCTAACTCTGAACACACGGAAGACACCATGCCAGTTGCCCAGACACAAATTGACACGCTGATCAAGCTGTTGCAGCAGCCTCAACAGCAGCAGCCTCAACAGCAGCAGCCTCAACAGCAGCAGCATCAACAGCAGCAGCTCCAACAGCAACCTCAGTCATATCAAGAGTCGCACGCACAGCTACAACCCCTACAGAGTTTAATGTACTTGGTCCCGTTGCTCCAACAGCTCAACCAAACGCAGGCCCAAAACATGTGGAATCGTCAGCAGCAGCAGCAGCAGCAGCAGCAGCAAATCGCGCTGGAGACATTCCCCCGCCAGAATCCCACAGAGAACCCGTTTCAGTACGGGACTCTGACCGACGAACAGAGAAGAATGATAGCCATGGAGTATAACAGGGAGGAATCTGAGCGACAGGCAGCGTCGCAGAAAGAGCACGAGAGGATGCTCGATTCGATCAAGGCCAGCATAAGGGACGTGATACTAGAACAACAGCGCAGCTCCACGTCGACAGAGTCCTTGTTGACAGAGTCCTCGTTGACAGAGTCCTCGTCTAATCGATCCAATATGGACACGTTGCAGCGTTTGGCCAAGGGCACCCCATATAGGCGTGTGCGTGCCAAGGACGAGCGGGAGCCCGTGGGCATCTCCCAATTGATGAGCGAACTACGCGAGCTCACGAAGCAGATCTCAAAGCGCGGAACTAGCCACCCGGACGAGGAGGATAGCGCCGAAGTGGTCACGATGGACACTGAAGACACTCCGGGGCCCATACCGTCAACTTCCAACAACCAGCAGCCCACCGAGCAGCAGTCCAACACAGGCGTGATGAACAAACAACAGGCCGGATACTTGGTACCCTCGGGTACAGGCAGCTCTCATACAACTTCTACAGCCGTGGAAGAGTTCATCTCAGCGGTTGTCACAAAGGTGGTGTGAGGAGCGTGCTTGTTGTGGACCTTGTGTAATGCATGTGGTGATATATACATGTGTGTATATATATATATATATATATTATATATGTGTGTTACATATGTGTGTACAGGATTAAATAAAGTCTTACAGATGCACCTGAATGTCAACGTGTTTCCTTTAAGGTATCCTTACGCAGGCACCGCGTTATTGAGTGTTTATGTATTATCAAGCGAGCCACTAACGACACAAATGTCAATGTAAACTACGCTGACCGCCGAGACTCCACCGCCACTCACTATGTCACACAAGTCGATCTGCTTCATGCTCAATGAAGAATGCGTGAGAGTGCAATCACAGGGGAATGCTGTTACCGCGATACACCTGGTGACCGATGAGCACTGCGATAACAACGTAGTAACATCGGGGTCCACCGGGTACAGGGGACAATGGAACAACCTGGCCTTGGGTAATCTTTACTTCAAGCACATATCCTCTGATCTGATCTCCTCGACTACCAAACACAGTCCTCGAGTTGGCGACGTGTGTGTCAAACTCATGGACATCTTCACTCAATCGGAAGAATACTCAACACTAGTGGACTTGTACAACACGTACATTGCCACCGGCAGCGCGCAGATGGCCAGGAGGTGTATAGACGGCTACACCGGCTCCAAGGAGCTGTACATACCCGCGATCCCTATCCACACGTTTGTCCACGAGTGGAACAAATCGCTCCGACAGTTCCACGACATGATTGGGCAGGACAATCCGAATGACCGCAGGACCGCGAAGCGGCGGCGTCTGACCGTGGTTTCCAACGTGACAGAACTCGCTCTCAAGAAAGTGCCCATCGCCAGTGACCATTTGTGGTTTGTGCTACACTCTATTGTGTCACGGCCATGCCTGGTCAAGCAGGTCCTGCAACTTGTGGGTGCTATCTCGTCGACTTCGGGCCTGGTCTACCGCACAGGCGAAGTAGAAAATGTGACGATTCCACGCAACATTGACATGCGCGCTGTGAAATTGTACCTGATAGCAAAATCTGTACCTGCGAGGGGAAACAATGTCACCGTGCTGGGAGACGAAGCCGGTGTGACACTAGGTCTGATATGGGTTTCTACCGAAGATGAACTGTACGATCACCTGAGAAACAGCCAAAACTGCTCCTACGTGCATATCGGCACGGAGTCCGGGAACACCTTCAGGTGCGCCGGGTTCTGTGAGTGGCGCTATTACAACCACACCGCGTTCAAAAGGATGGTTAGAATCGGACATGAGACCGTGTCAAAGTATGCTAGTTCGGGTCTGGCCGGTGACACGGGAGACTCGGCTAGACTGGTACACCAAGCTTAGCGGTCCAAGTTCTTTTGTATACACCAAAAAAATAAAATACCACATATCACTGTACGCAGTTACCCAGCAGTTACGGACATGCTACCCAGAAAGTGTGTACCCGATGGGGACCTGATCCTCTACCAAGCCTCCCCTAACAGGACTATGATGACCACAAACATTCACCCGCTGTACCTTCCACCCGTGGTGTGTTGGCTCAATCGGACCCATGTGCAAGTTCTGCGTGTCAGGAGTGTACTGTTCAACCTGGTCAAGGTTATCTCGATCACCCTAGTGTCTGTCACCCTCTTTGTGCACATACTCAGACTGTGGAACCTGTTTGCGTGGGGATTACTGGGCGCCCTGTGGTCTCTTATGGTGTGCATCTCATTGATCGGGGGTGCCATCGTGGGCATGCTGAGCGCGGTGAGACGAAGCGCTCGCAGTGACACCAGAGCGATAACTGATCCCATGGCGACCGTGTCCATATCCCAGAAACTCGTCATGTTCATCTTCTTCTTAGTCACGTATATTTACACCTGGCTATACTACAGATTCTGCGGCAGCATGGAGCTCGTTGTCTCACGCCTTGAATGTTCAGACAGACGAGGTGCATGTCTGTTTCCAATTTTAACGTGGACTACGTTTGTCTTTGTCTGGATTAACACCATTGGCTTCGTCACACTGGTTCGAGCCAATTGAACGCATGTCACCACGCCAAGGGGCTCGGTTACACTTTCTCTCATTTTCCATCGTCTGTCTCTCCTACGAGCTAGCACTATGGGGTGTGCTAGAAGGAAACTTTGTCTGGCTCTGTGGCTATGAGGTTATGTTCTTGCTCGCTGCGGTCAAATCCTTAACGTCATATGTGTGCCTGGAACTGAACACACTACTCGAGCGAACCAGACAGCTGCAGTGTTCGGCCCTGGCGACCACGTGCAAAGGCGAGGTGCTTGCTCTGTACAGGGAGGAAAAACTGTCTGCCTCTAACAGTGTCGAGGAGCACTATAGCAAGACAGCTTGTGGACATGATGAGCAGATGCAATTCACTCCTCATGACCAGTACAACCCAGCTCCCGTATTCTGGTGCAGCCTCATGACAGTCATGGTCCTCTACAACACGGCACATCTTGCTCTAGTTCCCCTGTCTTACACATCCCCTCTATTATTTGGCACACCTGCTTACGTGCTGTACTGGGGAGCCATGAGAACAACCTGGATCATGTTCCAATGAAAAGTATTACGTTGTATGGTATTAAGGAAAGATGCAAGCCGGCTACATGGCATAGGAAATCTATCCATCTACGCCAGCCCAAAACCGACTCAAAGACAAGGTGAATTCACTACACTGGCGAACCGTCTGGAGCAAGGTATTACTGTGATCCTATGCATACTGGTCTTATTGAACATCGGCCTCTGGTTTGCTAGACTGTGTTTCCATGCCAGCTCCTTAGTTGAGTGACAAGTGTGAAAACGCAATCGACACATTTGGGCTGTGATGGATGATCTCAAAGATGACTGGTGGTTGAACCTTCTCAACGTGAAGGCAGATAAACAAAAACATCAAAGCCTGTGCGGACATCGACCTGACTGGTGGCTCAAAATGGGAGACGCTCATTGCCCAAAGATTATCAGCAAACAGGATTTTGATCGATGGTGGATGACTTTAGGGCAAGAAGAGAAAAGTGTGACTGGCAAGGCACCGGATGATAACCCAAACGTGAACAGCCAAAGCGTGAACACCTCAAGCACGGTCAGCCAGAGCGTGAGCGTACCAAGAAACACTGAGACCAAGGCAGCACCGTTCCACATCCATTACAAAGTAAAGGTGTCTGCTGTCAAGTCCGCAAAGCGCCACATTGACAAAGGCCACATCAAATTGACCAAAAACACTACCAGGATCCCCTTTGACCACCCGGAGCATGTCTTACAGTCACTGCATTGAGCCAGATGTATGTGTGTGAGTGTATATGTGTGAAATGCTTGTGTAGCCATATCATTGTTACAGAAATAAAAAATTTACAAAGACACATGATGAATTTGTATATCCTTTTATTTTACGACAAAGCACACATGTTGTACACAAACCAACGCAGATCCCCAATCAAATTGTTCACAAAAGCCATCTGTTCATATTGAGCTGAGCCATGAATCTGTCCCCGGTCTTGACTGTGCTGTTATTATAACCTTCGCAGGCTCGTACCACCTGTCCCGCTGCGAAGCCTTGCACACTTTCGACAATACTCATTGCATGTCCGACCACGGTCTTTAAAAACGTTTTGACACTCTCTTCCTCCACTATGGTGCCAATGGCCATTAGGTTGAAGTCCTCGTTCACAGCACGAGCCGCCTCGTGTCTTACATTATCACTGACGTTGTGATAACCGGCACCGTTGGCCACGAGCGTCATCATTGACAGTATACTTTGGGGTGTGTAAGGTGAAATCAGGTTAAACACGTCAAAGTCGTCCTCGTGCTTGATAGACTGTATCACCTCTTCAACGGGGTCACCACCATACGCACAATTCACTTTTCTAGTAGCCAGTAGTCCTCCCCAGATGCCATTGTTCACAGACATGTTGTAACCTTTGTCGCCAATCACCTCGAGTTGAGCATTTACATCGCGTTGGTCGGGGAGCTGCACTGTGAAACGATCTCCCTGCATCAAAGAGTCACGTCCCGTGTTGATCAGCTCCACTTCGTACAGGTGCGGGGTGTTCAGGAAAGGTCTATGGGCAATAGTGCTGCTCCTGTCGCAAACCGCAACCTCTTTGAGGTTCCCGATCATGTCCGCGCTCAACCCGTGTAGAGTTGGCACGTATACATCCGCATCTTTGACAAAGTGGAACAGGCCAGCGGGAAGGTAATTCTTACCCGACTCGTATTTGTAACACCCGTAAGGCACGTCCACAGTCCTGGTCCGACGTTCGGTCAGAGTATGGGTGTACGTGCGGATCGGTTGGTA
Source organism: Perca flavescens (assembly GCF_004354835.1). Taxonomy (NCBI): domain Eukaryota; kingdom Metazoa; phylum Chordata; class Actinopteri; order Perciformes; family Percidae; genus Perca; species Perca flavescens. The sequence goes on from NW_021166526.1 coordinate 201,884, forward strand.
TAGTCTCGTGGATGACATAGCTGATGCTCAATGCAGCAGTTGAAGTTTGCTGAATTCTCTCGCACGATGCGCTAGTACTGCGAATTCTTGGTCAGCTGCAAAACAGGAACCTCTCTGCTCCGCGTGGCTCTCCACAGACAGGAGAGTGTGGTACGTTGGGCTGCGTGAGGACGAGCATCGCTGCTGTCACCAGTTCCAGGAGGATGGGAGCTTCCTCGCTGTTGAGCCTGAGCAACCTCAGTGTGAGCATGTTAAGATTTGCCTCGGAGAGAACACCGAATGTCCGCGAAAACCAAGGGCACCACCTTAGCATGATGTACGAATTGAGATCGTCTTGCGCACTGGCCCTGGGTGGCGTATGATTGAGATCTGGCTCGCTAGACCTTTGGCTGCCAATCATCAGCTGCACCCGGTTGGGCTTCTTCTCGTACTCCTTGGCAAGTTCTGTTTGGGACCTGGATGAGGTGAGACATAGCAACTCCTCGAGCGTCAGTTCGTGCCACGTAGCGGCCCAGCTCATCTCCTAGCCTTTACGTTTAGTGTTTGTGTTCTGGTGTTCACTGAGGCAGATCGCGACGGCAATGACTCCGGGGTGTTGGTGTGTATACTAGGTGCGTCGTGACAAATAGCTCATCTCCACCCTCTTGCGATAAGCCACCAGTCTGTCGTCATAAAAGGCCACGGCGCCTACATTCTTGGCAAAGTTACAGTTTGTCATTTGGAGATTGCCTCTTTTAACTACCCTAGTCAGCACAACGTACACCGAGGGCTTTATCGGTGACATGGTGAAATACCTGGGCGGGTGGTAGAGCACTTGGCCGTGCACGGTGCAACCTTGACAATCGTAGGTGTTCATCGCCAAGAGGCAGGCCAGCGGGTGCGTGGTCACTGTCCAGTTCATGCACTGCCATTCTGAAGGAGCAACCTTGTACAGGGTCCCGGTGCGATCCCCCCTCACGTAGAACTCGTTCACGCAACTCTCTCGCTTGAAGCGAATGTTTTCCACCACACCTTCCGAGTCGAGCATGGACCGGGGCTGCTTCTGTGTTGCCGTTTGGCCACCCAACAAGCCGGCATAGGAAGTCGATGCTTTCTTGTTCACAACCTGTATACCGTTCAAGTCCATGTGCCAGATCATTTGCACCTTGCAACCTACCCACAGCTTGTCCACCTTCAGATAATCCCTCTCCGTGGAGCGGATCCCTTCGCAGTATTTGGGCACCGAAAACAGCTTGGGTAGCGTCTGAGCGGCCTGCTTCAGCACCTCATACCAGGCACTCGGTCCTTTGGTTGAGGACGCGCGGCTCCGAGCCACGCTCAGAAACTTTTCCCCGGCTTTCGATCTCACTGTGTTCAGGTAGGCCGTGGAGTACCTGATTTGCTGCTCGTCCTGGTGAAAGATCCGCAGCTTCTCAGGTTCATACCCTGGGTCCATCACGTCACGCTCACTTACTGACACCTGGCTCTCGAAAATGCGCCGAGACTCTTCCGTGACCGTGTTGAACTGAAGGTACGTCACGGCCTCCGCGTAACACGGGTCCTTGAACTGTCGCCTGTTGACAAAGAGCGGAGTTGAAGAAGAGAGAAGCCCTTCGAAGCGATCGGTGGCCCAGATGCGCGTGGTCGAACCCACGGGCTGCAATTGTGAAACGCTGCCCGCAAAGACGATTAGTGGACCCTTGCCGGGTCCATAGAAGAGAGCCAGGCAGCCCAACATCCTCTCCAGCAGCTCCACGTTCATCAGACCGTACTCGTCCACAATCAGCACGTTCACCCCAAGGAATGGCAGCGTGTCCTCCAAGTTCTCAGACACTCTCAGCTGCGCAAACATTTTACTGCACACGGCACATGACTCTGGCCTCAGGTGTCTACACGAGTGTCCGAGGATCGCATCGCTCCGCTTCCGTGGCAAATCGGACCGGTACAGTGTATTGAAACGAAACACCACTCTCCCGTGAACCTTGTGGTACTTCTGCATAAAGTCTTTGAGCGAAAGCTTGTCGTCCAAGAGTTCCTTATTGAATCCCATCATCTTGTGGAACGTGTAGACTCGGTCCAAGGACCCGGATTCCATCAGAGCACCTGCTGCCTTATTGGTCATGGCGCACACAGCCACGCTGATGTTCAAGCTCCTGAGCTTCTTCACGAGCAGCGATATGGCATACGACTTGCCACAGCCGGCGTCTCCGCTCAGCAATGCCACCTTCATACTCTCGCCTCTGGACATGTGCAGCTTTACCATGTTCCTCACCCATTGTTCCTGGCAGTACCTAGACATGGCCAGGAGTGCTTTTGTTCTCGGGTCCTCATCCTCTTCGACACGTCGTCTCTTGCTCGCAGAGCCGCTCACTGACGGCGCATCTCCGAGGCCCTCCGCGTGCACATTCATGTCTGTGTGGTTGTCTATGTGTATCTGTCTAACTATGTATACACACTCTGTCTACTCTCCTCAATGCCCTCGTCTTTGTCAGCACTACAGAGTGGCTGAATCGCTTGGCCAAGGGGAATCAAACAGCACCCGCTCTACAAGTGGCCCTGGCACGTCGGGTGACGCGGATCCTTTAAGGGGAAAATGCTCATGGGTGTTAGTCCGAGCAGATGACCTCGCCTCTTTACCCTGTCCCTGCAGACATCTACGTTTCATGAACGCAGACAGGGACTTGTTCTAACCCAAAGGGGTCTTCATGTGAGACCCTGTGCACCTCTGCGCTTGTCACTGCACAGCCAATGTGAGGGGGCACTTCAATGCCTTCCAGTACGGAGCGCAAGACTGTGTTCCTGACAGTGTGAGAACCTCCTTGAGATTCGCTCCGATCAGCACTCAAGCCAGCCGTGAGAGGCATGTACACGACTCCTTGCGCCTTTCGCACCCTCTGAGCCCTGTCGTGCACGCGTACAAACGCATCGTAGGCCCTTGACACCGTGTCCCTGAACAGTGTCACATACGAGGTGTGCATGCTCTTGCTCGTGCACAAAGCCGTGGTCGTCACACCCCCCTTCCCCGTGCTGTTTAGAACATTCAGGAGCCCAGCTATCACTTCGATCAGCGGAGCGTGTGCCCCGTACTCGAACAACATCCAAGCAAAGTCCTCCGTGTCTACCCTGTCTGTACACTTGTATTTTTTGCCCTTCACGTATGCTCTACATAGACCAAAGTGCCTCCCGTACCACTCAGGGTCCCGTTGAGCTAGCATGATGTTTATATTCTCTAAGAGCAGGCTGAACCCCGTGGCCGGTTTGTCACCTACCCTCATTTCAAACAGCTTCTGTAACACCCCGACGGGAGTGACAGACTGACCGGGTTGGAACATGCGATCTTCAGGGAGTGACACGGCTAGGTAATGTCTCCCTACCCAGTCTAAGTGTGGGTGCAAGTCTTTGGTCTTGTGCGTTCCGTCGAGTGAATCGTGATTCTCCACAGCCTTGGTCTGACACTCAGACAGTTTGACCCTCAGGCATTCTCTCTCTTCGCAGGCCTCGTGGAAAGCCACTCTTGTGTCCTCAAGTTCCTTTTTGCACAGCTCAAGCTCATAAAGCGCGTGCCTTAGAGTATCACTGTGGTTGTCAACAGCCTCAGCTGAGGCGTCTGCAGTGTCTCCCCTGCCTCCGTGTCGTGCAACATATTGTTCTTTGTCTCTCGTCAAGCATGCTGAACACGATGCTGTCCTGTCATGACGAGCCTCAACCCTGTGTTCTCGCTCAGCATTCAGTGTGCTATTGAGTTCCACGATTTGACGTTTCAGGGTTGCTATCACTTTCATGTGAGATGGGTCGTCACACTGCCCAGACGACTCTTCCCGAGTTCTCTTTCTACACAGAGATGAAGCACTGCTGCGTGTGCAAGGCATGATCCCAAAAACACTTACCAGTGGCTTACTGACAATACCGGGTTACCACAAGACACTAAACAATATAACGAAACACACACACACACACACACACACAGTTTGTTTCAATTGAAAAAAGCCTTTATTCAGGTTCATAAACATCAAAGGGTTTGGTATCATTGGCATTGATCATGAAACACTGAAGACAGCAATGTCTACAGTTAGTTGGCAACACCTTTGAGAAAGGAGCGCAGTGTAGATGTCCTCCAAACACATCCAGGTAGCTTGAGGCGTATAGCATACTTGGCATCACGTTCCAGAGCCTGACCGAGTTGATCCACAGGAATCAACGTGTTGCCTTTTCTGAGCAGAGTGCTGCGACCCTCTAGTACTTGTGAGCTGAACCGACCGTCATCCTTCAATGACTCCCTTATGGTCTTCCTGGGGTCCATCACCACTAATAAACATCCAGGCGTCACACATGGCAGTTGTATCTGCACAACAAAGACTTCGTTGGGAGCCCTTATGTGTCTCACGGGTACTTGGTTGGGGGGTAGCCGCACGTTTCAGAATGATGATATCACTGTCGTGCATAAGGTTACAAGGGAAGTTGTCAGGCCCTTCCCAGCCTTGTGCAGATCAGTCCCTGATGTCCGTAGAAAGCTCTTTGGTCTTGCCCATGGTAGTGATGTTGGATGCTGGTTGTTTGGGTGTTCACCACGCTTGATCCCACACTCGATCGGCATGTCTCCACATTAGCATAGCACGCACATTCCGTTGAGACTTTTTTTCGATTCATCTAGGTAGTTTGTAAAGAAAGGGCACTTGTCCAGAGCAGTCTCAATGGTGTCCAGGTCCATGTAGCTGCACCGCTGAACCGAACGTCATCGTTTCAGTCATGCCTCGGGCTCCACTTTGACCGTCTAACATTGAGTATGTGAGCCAAATGAGTGATGCGTCTGGTTAGGAGGGAGACAAAAGGCACAGTTGCATGTACATAACATAAGGGTGTGTGGTGGATACTGTGAGCGTGAGCTTGAGCTGGACCCAATGAGTCGAAAGGCAGACATTGTCACGATGAGTCCCTTTAGCTACAGTACAAGCTGCAAACGTGTGTATGTGTACCGTTTTATACCAGTTCACTTGGTTAAGGGACCACGCCCTAATGTCCAAATCTCCAACCTTTCACTTAACTCCAACCTGTCCACGATACACATTGAGCAAGCATCCACACAAAGGCCAAGGCATCCGACCGGAGGCTGCGTATCCGACCACACAACTAGACTAGATATAGTGATAGCTCACCCTTGGTTAGATGGATGCTACCCATACAGCGTTATCCAGCTCTCACTCATCAGATGACAAAGGAAGGGAAAGGGGTCACTACACTTTGTAAAAACAAACCCACGGTCTCTTTACATTCCAAATCATGAACAAAGCGGTGCCCTTCGCAGAATTCTTCCCTAATATCTACCCCGACCGCAGATCTGTCAACCTTGAGCTCGAGCCTAATCTGGTTGGCGTGATGATCAAATCCGTAATGTTTCACAGGCAGGAAGAGGCACTCTTGTGTAGAGGACTGGTGTTACAAGCACCACGAAAAGTCAAAATCTATACCACGGTACACTTCAAAGTCACCGGTATAGCTCCTGTTGTGGGCTATGACCTAGACCTGATGTACGATCAGGATGGCGAGGAAGAGAACTGGGACACGGTGCGGAAATCTTGGGCTAAACACTTTGTTGCTGAGCCGGTGCACATCCACGTTCACCATGATGACATTAAGCGGAAAGTAAATGCTCAGGTCTTCCCGCTCACCTCTATACGGTTGGCCAAAAGGTATGTGGAAACCGTGAAGGGAGCGCTGACCTTCGGAGACTTCTGCCCAGACAGGGGCTACTACCTCGCTCGAGACGGTAACACGCCGGCACTGTGCTCCGATGTTATGTTTGGCAGGGTGTATTTCATACCCACAAACAAGCTGAACCAGGAGCTCTCAGTGTCAGATCTCATCTACGATCATGACACCTCCGAGGCCGAGGCTAAGCTCTTTGACAGTACACACGCGCCTTATTTCTACAAGGCGGCGTGTCTGGATATCGAGACTGTGTTTGACCCGTCGTATCGAGATGTGTCCCTGCGATGCAAGACTTTTGCCCACAGGGCCCCCTACTGCACAGAGCAAATGATCAACGACATGACAGAGTACAGGAATAAGCTGGTTTGTGTGCTAAACACGGCCAGGAAACAGTTGCCCACACAGAATAAACACGTCTCCATCCCCACTCTGGCGCCTGACATGCCAGGTCAGCAGCACGAGATAACTTGCATTTCTCTCGTGATCCTCAGGTCCCATGTACCCAAGACCTCACGTGAGCACCACAGGAAGGTGCTGATAGTGCTCTACAACAAATGCAAGGTGACACGAGACCCAGAGGCAGACCACGAACTGGCCACTGGCGCGGGCATAAGCGATGTCAAAAGGATTTCGGTCTGCCCGTGCTCCGGGGAAATCGCGCTCCTTGAGAGACTGATCAATGTGCTGGACAAGTGTGGCATTGAACTACTCTACGTGTACAACGCAGAGTTTGATGTCAGGGTGATTGAGCAGCGTGTGCATTTCTACGCAGAATCAAACTACGCAAAATCCCGCGACATTGCCACCCAGAAACGAGCCAAAACGCTACTGGAAAACTGGTACGGGCTCTTTGTGACCAGGGCACTGACCGTGGACACGGTAGCACCTTTCTTCCAGTTTGAAAATGTACGTTATCTGGACATGTACAAGGAGATGCTCAAGAGCTTAGGTTCAGAGTTGCTAAATGGCACCGTGACAGAGTACAAGCTCCACAATGCATACGTGCACATCGGAAGGTTCAACAAAGGGAAGGCGAAGCTGGGCCACTTCAAGATGAACAGCTGCGGTATGAACATTGTAGATTTGTACCGGATGGCAGGTACCAGAGACATCAAGTTTGCATGCACCAGCATGAAGTTAAACGATGTGGCCCCCTTTGTCATTGCCAAGGCCAGGAGGCTACATGGAAAGCCCCCAAAGGACACGAGAAAGCTTTACAAGCTGGCAGATGTCAGTTACTCTAGAATGGACGAGATGATCAACAGCGGGGGGAAGAGCCTCTTTGCCGTGCTCATCTACAACTTAGTGGACTCACAGTTGTGCGCCAGGCTGGCCAAGGTCCTCAAGCCCGTGTCGGCACTGTTCCTCCGATGTAGGACCACTCTCAACATAGATGTTGTGGTGCACGGAAGAGGGGATCTGTTTGGGGGCTTTGTGCAGAGCATTCACTCTGTCCAGATCCCTCAGCTCAAGATTACACTCGACACTCTCAGAGTCAAAGCGGGACCCGTGGGTGTGCAACTAGAAAGCCGCACGCGATGGAATCCCAAGTTCCAGGACGACGACGACGTCAAGTGGAAGGGGGGAGCTGTGTGCGACCCTCTCACGGGCCTCCACTACTCGGGACCCGGAATGGGCCTGGAGCTTGCGTTCGACTTTGCCAGCATGTACCCGTCCATAATGTGCGCTCTCAACATCTCGCCCGAGACCACAATTCCCTGGCCACCCGTAGACTTCCCCCACGATCTATCGGGTTGGGTGTGTTACAACTGGGAGGCCGAAGGCTTCGAGTATGCCTCGCTCATTCTCAAGTACGACCAGGCCCAAGGTTGCTTGGTCCGCGCGCCGGCCATATTCTCTTCCTCGGTCGAGTACTATCTCAACCAGCGAGCCGAGTTCAAGAGGAAGCTCAAGGACCCCGAGATCAGCGAGGCAGAGCGAGTCTACTGCAAGACGCTTGAGGGAGAGTGTAAAGTCCTGGCGAACTCCTTTTACGGAACGGCTCCGCATCCCTGTGGGCCGCTCATATCCGGCCACGGTAGGCAACAGATTTCCGTGGTAAACAGCTGTGTGTCTACCTTTTACAAGCACCGTTGCCCTGTTGTCTACGGAGACACTGACAGCGTTATGGTCTCAGTTGGACACGGACCAGGGGACCAGGCTGAGAGCCAAGTGGCCGACGTTGACATCGCAGGCGATGGAGACGCACTCGCTCGGAAGCCCGAGAATGAACTCCTCGAGTCCTTCGCCGGCAAGGCCCGTATGACTCTGGGTGACAAGTTTAGGCGGGCTGGCGAGCAGGTGCCTGCCTTTCTGGACTACGTGCACACCGCATTGGTGGAGGACACTCTCACAAGGATGTACATGATAGGCAGCGGTAACAAGCACCAAAAGCTAGAGAGAGACCCCAAGGGCACGTTCACTAAGGAAGGCTACCCTGTGTATGTGACTGAAGTCCCTGGCTCTCGAGAACGTTTGGACGTTACGGGACCCTTTGTCAAAGACAGGAGAGTCAAGCTGGAATACGAAAACAGTTGCTCCATATACTGTCACGTCGCCAAGAAGACCTACGTGGCTCTCACTCACAACCTCGACGACCAGGGTGATCTCTCGTCCCTCTCCGTTAAGGTCAGGGGATTATCAGCCTTCAAAAGTGTGCGCTCGCCTTGCGACTCCGCGGTCACGGAGACCTTCATAGCGTGTGTCATCAGGGGAGACTGTATCAAGCTTCACACGGACCAAGTGTCATGTTTCTCCACCTGCCCCTGGCACCAGCTCAATCCGGGAGATGTCATCTTGTACTTCGAGCAGGAACCCCTCGTGGATGATCTTGGCCGGTGGTTAGAGCTACATCGAGCTAGCTCATTTCTCATCGAGTGGAGAGTCAAAGACGTTGTAACGCTGCAGCTGGACTCGGGTTTCTCTGCTGTCTCTACGACACTCATCCCCGTGCGGGCAAACGAGTCTGGATCGCTCGGGGGGCTAACAGTGAGACTGCTGTACAAAGACGGGTATTGCATGAACCACATGTTCTCGAGCAAACAAGGCATACTCCGAGACCTGCTGATGTGCAAAGCGGCTGAACTTATCGCATCGAAAATGGGAGCCGGGTTCTTTCCTTGGAGCAGTCTCATCAAATCGACAAAGAACAAGCACTTTAGTCAAGTAACCCTGGACCGCCTAAAAGTGGCCAATTCCAGTGTAAAAACCTCGTACGTGGAAATTGTAAAGACCTGGCTAAAGCGCATCACGGGACTCTCTGTGAAGCCCGTCGAGGTCATTGAGTATCACAAGTGCAACCCGTGTGAGGCCGCTTTCCACAGATACCCGTTGAACCTGCAGGCTAACACAGGGTGTATCACGGCCATGTTCGGAGGCTCGCTCATGTGCGAGGCCAAGTGTTCCAAATCCAGCAAGGTCTCTGACACAGAGCAGGGTTGCAGGAGTGAATCAGAGCATGGAGTCCTGGACAAGTGTCACGAACAAAGCCAGAATGATCCCTCGTCTCACACGGAACTCGTATCCCACCCGTACCAGCCATTCAACAAATGTTACAGCAACTCCAGGGTGTTGATAGCTCACTGCGCAGACCGCACGTTGGTCAATCGTTCGGGCAAGCTCGTGGCTCACTGCATCATAGACTACTGCCTGCCCCGCTACATGTACAGTTCCGCGCTGGGGCCCGCTAGCCTGGATGACTGTAAAGAACACTTGCTCGCGTCGATCGACTCTGTCAGACAGAGGTTGGACAGGGCAACCGTGGCTTTCAACGCGCTGATGAACAACTGCCCCGAACACATGATACCCGTGCACGGAACTCGTGAGTTGGAGCACCTCAGGATAAACAGGGAGACCGTGACTCGTCTACTGGGTGACAAACTCAAGGCCTGTCTCAAGGTGATCACAGAGGACATGTCACTAAGGCCCGACGTCGTCTACAAGAACCTGAGCGCTCGGCTTGGGAAGAAACTCACCGAAGCCATATCTCAAGGCACAGTGTCTGTGCATGACACGGACGACGCGTCTCGTCTCCCCTGTTCGGAAGCCTCTATATCGCTCTCGCTGCCCACGGTCATACTCACCGATGCGGGGATCGCTTCCTCCGCCTGTAGGCTTTCCTTAGCCAGAAGCGAGCTATGCGAGAGGCCTTTAGTTGATCTGGCCGGCATCCTGTACCAGACAGTAATCATGTTGCAGATACACACTCCCGATGCCTTCAGCTCAGCGACCGCGATCTACCCTGAGTCTGTTCTCTGTATCATGCCCTATTCATGTGCGGACGTACACCTCTTGCGAACGTGGATCGAGGCCTTCAGTGGGAAAAAGTGGCTCAAACCCACGCGAGTTGAGCTTGGCAAAAGGAAGCGGCCTGTCGACTACGACTACAGGGAGGTCACGTATCATTGCATAGGCTGCAAAAACTTCTACCTGGACCTGTTTGCCAACAACGTTCCAGGTCACAAGCTTCTAGAATTGGTTTACGGGCAGGACAAGAGGCGAAAGATAGGACAGTGTGTCAGTGAAACATCGTGGCGCTCTTGATCTTCTCTAGCCACGACATGACCCCTTTTTTAACGTGTATTGAGCTACAGATCCAAAAACGCTGTGTTAATCCAAAAACCCTGACCCCTAACCGTGGCGATTATACGCTCCATGCAACGTGAAACATACTCAGTCAAGATGTCTTTCAGTCAAAGTGAGTACGTTGTATCCCACACCATGACCAATGCTAGTAAGCCCCATCAGCCTGTCATTTTAAAAGTGGACCTGTGTGGCCTCACATCCATCGGTGAGTGCAGCACTCTGTTTGTGGTTGACAAGATGAACCTTACAGCGTACAAACAAGGCACCGTGGAAAAAATACCAGTGAAGTTCGCTATTGTGAATGACACCGAGAATAGGATCCTGACCAACGAGCCGGGGAGGCTTTCCTCAAAGTGGAATGTCAACATTGACTGTGGATCCCGTATGAAGATAGCGGGCACCGACACTGAACCTTTCCATCGTGCCCTACCTGTGTACGATGAAGAAAACAGGCAGGCCCTCGTCAATGTATTGGCCTTCATGATGTCAGAAAGCCTCTGGGCCTCGGACAAGGCTCAAGGCGCTTTCGACCTCCTCGTCGAGTCCACACGAGGAGAATATGAATTCACCTGCCAACGGTGTTTGCAGATCGGCATTGCCTGCGTCAAGAAAGAGCCCGCCAGTGAACTGCCGGCATTCTCTTTCCCGTCGTGTGTTGACGGCTATGTGTGCATACCTTCCCCCCAAGCCCTGGCCGACAAAGACTACGACGCTCTCCGAAATCTCCTAACGCTCTTGAGAGTCGCTTCCGTAGACAACCTTGACATTGTAACACGAATCAATGAGGATACATCCACCGACGCAGCCTTTGAAGAGCTTGAGTGTACATATGGCCATCAAACACACGGGTACAAGAGGACCATAGAAATCCCATACACGGTGGTGAAATACATCAGCACCCTGTACCAGACAATGAGCGAATACGCAGACAACTTCGCCATAGTGGACCGTAATAGGCACTACATCAAAGTCTTGATCGAGAGCCCTTCGGAGAACATAGGTGAAGTCACCGGCTCTGTGTTCCTAACCAAAATCTACGGATCAACACTCCTCGCCATTTACAACAAACTCATCGATGGCCTGCACAATTCCGAGGTGTGTGAGGAACAACAACTCGACAGCGTGGTCAACATTACACAGTTGAGCCCCGACGTGTTGATCAGGAGAACACAGTTGACTTTTGTGTTGAATAATCATATGTCATTGAAGGATTGGTCTTGCTTCTACTATGGGTGAAATGTGCAAGCTGAATACATGTAAATAAACAATCAAAAGAAACGAATGGTCATTCACTGTCTTTACCGGCTGCAATGTGCATGCTGAGTACATGTAAATAAACACAATACAAACCAATGGTCGTTCACTGTCTTTAATGGGTAAAATGTGCAAGCTCAGTACATACATTGCAATGTGAATAAAAGAACATAAATAAATGACTCTGTGTACAATGAACAAATCTAAAATGATTGGCTCGACAAACGACATAGCCTCTGTGTAGCGCATATGACAGTGTTCGCCACGTGTAATGTGTGAGTATTATACGGTACGTAAAACTGGCTCAACTCACTACTCGTGCCACACTTGTAAAAATGTCAGAGGAAAGCGGTATAGAAACGGACCACGATGGTCATAGCCAGGTGAGACCAGTATTCTCAGTTAATACACTTTGTCAGGTTAAAGTCATCAATTTATGCTAACCACGACTTTACTCCACTCAACAGGCGTCTACCATCACCCTGGACCGCACTGTAGGTATTTGATATAGATAGAGACTAATGTCAAACATGGTTCTTATTCCTGTACGTGATATACCGTGCATATATTGCAGGAGAGTGATTACATGCTGTCCTCGGACGAAGAGGCACCTGAAAACCCCGTGGTGCAAGTGCATCCACTGTTACCCCCAGAACTCCTCAACCGTGCACATGCCAATGCTGCATTGCCTCCTGTTCCACCTGTGAATGATGTGAACGCCGACATGGTAATAATGTTCAAACTACGTGTTGACAACTTATCCGTGTATGGCTTCATGGTAATTACATTTGTCTGTCTTTCTCTCAAGTACATGGCCGATGACGAGGACGAGGAGCAGGAAGATGGATAACAACCACAAGCCATTTATTCTCAACAGTGTGTATAGTTTATGTTTGATGACTGCCTCCATGGCCAGTGACCGGTTCGGGGAATGATGTACTCAGTCAATAAATTGCCATTTGCTTCCAGAAACATGTTTGCCTTTATTCACATATTGACATTGATCATTATACACAAGTACTTTGAAAAGACATAGTATAACAGGGATATGACAGTGAATACACATGTCTACAGAATGCTTGTCACCTATTTGACTACTTTTGCCCAGATTCTGTCCTTATACATCAATGAGTATAACAACACAAGTGCCTTTGAAATAACATAGTGGCGAAAAAAAACAGGGATATATCAGCGATTACACATGTCTACAGATTGCTTGTCTCCCCTGGGTGAGCCCTTGTGGGACCATTGTCTGTTTGGATGTGGATTTAAAAACACCCCCCTTTGAAGGCAGGTTTTAACATCACACAGACTTTTCATTAACCCTTGTATTGTCCTTCGTGTCACGGGAACTTGTTTAGTTTATTCACTTTTGTATTAGCCTCGCAGCCTCTGTCCTTTGGGTCCCGGGGACCCTCGCTCATTGTGATTCTATTCATTTGCTACTAGCCTCGCGGCCTCTGTCCTTTGGGTCCCGGGGACCCAGGCTTATGTTACCATGTTATTCCATGTCACGCGCTCGCCTCGTCCTTCGGGTCCCCGGGACCCTGGCTTATGTTACCATGTTATTCCATGTCACACGCTCGCCTCGTCCTTCGGGTCCCCGGGAACCTAGTCTACGATTTGACAGCCTTGCCACGTCAACTACCGCGGTGGCAACTATTTGGCCCTTGGGGTCTCCGGGACCCTCGCCTAGTCAATGACATTTTTGTATCTCGCTACTGGCCTCGTGGCGGCTTGTGTCCCTCGGGTCCCGGGGGCCCTTGTTGCATTGGAAAGTTGATGTCGCTTTTTTTTTTTTTTTTTTGTGTGTGTGTGCAGCGTAAAGGCAAACACGAAGCTCAAACTGCCGCGAGAGCAAGAGGGCTACTGTCTCACGCAGTCCGCGCAGTAGGGCTGTGTGCAGCTCCCGCAGATGTATCTCTGGCAGCCACCGCACACGGTGTGTGTCTTGCGGTCCTTTTTTTTGGACAGAGCTGACACCTCTTTTAAACTTGCTGGGCACTCTCGGTGCTCTCGGCGCTGCTTCCTCCTCGTCGTCTTGCTCATCATTTTCGTCCTCCTCCTCCTCCATGTCGTTTTCGTCCTCCTCCACATCGTCTTCTTCGTCTTCCTCCTCGTCTCCTCGCTGGTCCTGTCGGGCTCGCCTGACACCAGCGCATGACCTCGCCGCCACGGCTTTGACAAGCGCGGAGGACGCCTGCGTGCGAGGGAGACGCGAGCGTCTCTCGATGAGCGGAGTGACGAGCGCCCTGCCCAGCTGCTCGAGGAAAGCCCTGCGTCTGTTGAGCTTGCCGCGCAGCCACTCGGGCCTGAGCTCTCGCCAGAGCACAAAGGCGTTGTAGGCGGACACGTCGAGGATGTTGTGGAACAGGGCGGGGCCAGCGCCTCTTCCTCCACGCTGTGCGTGCCGACGAGCTTGTCCAGGTTGTCCACCCGCCCCTGGTGCTGTTGTAGTGCAGGATGATGTCGGGCTTGGCGGCCGTGGAGGCGCTGACCCGCGCGTCCCCGTGTGCAGCGTGCTCAGCAGCACCACGTTCCTGTTCCTCTTGGGCACGTAGGACACCAGCGTGACGGTGGGCGTGAAGGCGAACCTGGACGAGAAGACCGCGCGGCCCTTGGTGTCGAAAGCAAGGCGCGGCAGCTCGGGCTTGTTTTTGCGCATCGTGCCCACCACGGTGAGGCGCCTGTCGTGGAGGAGCCGCCGGGCCAGCTCGTAGGAGGTGAAAAAGTTGTCGCACGTGACATTGCGGGGGCCCCGCAAGCCCTCGGTCAGGTCCATCACCACTCGGGCGCCCTGATTCCTCTCGGGCTCGCCGCTCACAGACTTGCCCGTGTAGACCTGCATGTTCCACGCGTAGCTGGAGCCGGCATCGCAGGCCACCCACGACTTGAGTCCGTACCTGGCGGGCTTGCTGGGCATGTACTGGCGGAAGGAGCATCGACCTTGGTGGACGTGACGGACAACAATGAGCATGAGCATGGGAGGGAAAGAGTGACGATGGAAAAGTTACAAAAACACACGCACACACACACACACACACACACACACACACACACACACACACACACACACAAACCTCGAAAGGGAACCAGCTGCTCGTCCACGGTCACGTCGGAGCCCGGGTTGTAGAGGCGAGGCAGCCGCCGCACCCAGGCGTCCCACACTTCTCGTATGGCCGCCAGTTTGTCCGAGGCTCGTCTGGCGCCTCTCGTCTCGCGGTCGTCGAATCGCAGCACTCGCGAGAGCGCGTGGAATCGCTTGAGCGACATTGTGCCGCGGAAAATGGCCCTGCCGCTCTCCTCGTGCCACAGGCTCTCCAGGGCCTCGTTTCGGGACCTGTACACGCCGGCGAGGAGCAGCAGCCCGAGGTAGCCGCGCAGCTCCGTGACGTCCGTCGTTTTCCAGTCCTTGCCGCATTTCCTCAGGCCCTCGAGGTTCGTGGCGGTCACCACGATCTCTAGTATGCGCCGCGTGACCAACAGGTCGAACGTGGAGAGTATGTCACGGACGCGCGTGTGGCGCGTACTCTGTGGGTCCCGGGTTCTCTGGAGCGTTAGCGCATCTGTGGTCTTGCTCTTGGTCTTGTTCTTGGTCTTGTTCTTGGTCTTGTTCTCCTTCTCGTTCTTGTGCTGTGCCACGGAAATGAGGTCGAGGGCGACTGGGATGATACGTCGTTGAGGACCATTCGATTTCGCCGTTTTTCGACACAAACCTTTCGCTCTCCTGCTCGTCCTGCTCATCCTGCCCGTCGTCTTGGCCCTCTTCTTCTTCTTCTTCTTCTTCTTCTTCTTCTTCTTCTTCTTCTTCTTCTTCTTCTTCTTCTCCCCTTTGCCGTACACCCTCTTGGGCTGCTGCGGCTATGTCTGCTCCTGATTCTTGTCCTTGTTCTTGTTCCTGTCCTTGACATTGTTCTTGACCTTGTTCTTGTCCTAGTTCGTCTCGGTTGTCAGCGACATCGTAGTCCTCTTCTCCCGCGTCGTGGTCACTGGCGTCGCGGCAGTCCTTTTCTCCGCGGCAGTCTTTTTCTCCGTCGGCTGCGTCATGTTTGTCTCTGTCGTCTTCTGACGCACACCCGCCGGATGACCATTTGTCTTCCTCGTCAGAGTCGCTCTGGTCATCATCATCAATATCTTTTTCCTCTTCTTCTTCTTCTTCTTCTTCATCATCTTCTTCTTCTTCTTCTTCTTCTTCTTCCACTCGTGTGTTTTTGTCTTCCATCTCTTCCACTTGTGTGTTTTTGTCTTCCATCTCTTCCACTTGTGTGTTTGGGTCTTCCATCTCTTCAACGTGGGGGACATTGCGTGCTGCGCGTGCCTCACGTGCTATTAGTGTTCGCGAGCTATGTGCGCGCGTGCCTCCGCGCCTCTCGCGTGCGTGCGCTGCGTGTACCGCGTGTACTGCGCGTGCTGAGCGTGCTGAGCGTGCCTCTTGTTCTGCGCGTTTGAGAAAACGATGCAGCTCCTCATTTAGAGTCACACAACGGGCCATGCCGGCGTCGCGACCGGCTGCTGAACCGAGTACAAAGAGTACAAAGGTCCAACAGAACAAGACGAAGCAAAGATGACAAAAACAAAAAGACAAATGTGAACAGTGTAAATGTGTGTGTGTGTGTGTGTGTGTGTGTGTATAATAAAAGTGTTTAGTAGGACGAGGATGAGGTTTGTTTCTTTCCCCCTTTCCCTTACCATTGCTGTGTTACTACTACGAGCCAGGCCGGAGTGCCCTGAATACCACGGAATAACATATGGGTCACAGAGACCCGAAGGCCAGAGCCGCGGTAGAAGGGATATACCACGGAATAACGTATGGGTCACAGAGACCCGAGGCCAGGGCCTGTGTAGCAGGGGAATACCACGTAATAACGTATGGGTCACAGAGACCCAAAGGCCAGGGCCGCTGTGTGGGGAAATACCACGGAATAACGTGTGGGTCACAGAGACCCGAAGGCCAGGGCCGCTGTAGCATGGAAATACCACGGAATAACGTATGGGTCACAGAGACCCGAAGGCCAGAGCCGCGGTAGCATGGAAATACCACGGAATAACGTATGGGTCACAGAGACCCGAAGGCCAGGGCCGCTGTAGCATGGAAATACCACGGAATAATATATGGGTCACAGAGACCCAAAGGCCAGGGCCGCTGTATTGGAGAAATACCACGGAATAACGTATGGGTCACAGAGACCCGAAGGCCAGGGCCGCTGTATTGGGGAAATACCACGGAATAACGTATGGGTCACAGAGACCCAAAGGCCAGGGCCGCTGTATTGGAGAAATACCACGGAATAACGTATGGGTCACAGAGACCCAAAGGCCAGGGCCGCTGTAGCATGGAAATACCACGAATAACGTATGGGTCACAGAGACCCGAAAGCCAGGGCCGCTGTATTGGGGAAATACCACGGAATAACGTATGGGTCACAGAGACCCGAAAGCCAGGGCCGCGGTAGCAGGGAAATACCACGGAATAACGTATGGGTCACAGAGACCCAAGGCCAGGGCCGCGGTAGAAGGGAAATACCACGGAATAACGTATGGGTCACAGAGACCCGAAGGCCAGGGCCGCTGTAGCAGGGAAATACCACGGAATAACGTATGGGTCACAGAGACCCGAAGGCCAGGGCCACGGTAGAAGGGAAATACCACGGAATAACGTATGGGTCACAGAGACCCGAAGGCCAGGGCCGCTGTAGAATGGAAATACCACGGAATAACATATGGGTCACAGAGACCCGAAGGCCAGGGCCGCTGTAGCATGGAAATACCACGGAATAACGTATGGGTCACAGAGACCCAAAGGCCAGGGCCGCGGCAGAAGGGAAATACCACGGAATAACCTATGGGTCACAAAGACCCGAAGGCTACGGCCGCTGTCGCATGGAAATACCACGGAATAACGTATGGGTCACAGAGACCCAAAGGCCAGGGATGCTGTATAGGAAATACCACGGAATAACGTATGGGTCACAGAGACCCAAAAGCCAGGGCCGCTGTATAGGGGAAAACCACGGAATAACGTATGGGTCACAGAGACCCAAAGGCCAGGGCCGCTGTAGAATGGAAATACCACGGAATAACCTATGGGTCACAGAGACCCAAAGGCCAGGGCCGCTGTAGCATGGAAATACCACGGAATAACGTATGGGTCACAGAGACCCAAAGGCCAGGGCCGCTGTATTGGAGAAATACCACGGAATAACGTATGGGTCACAGAGACCCAAAGGCCAGGGCCGCTGTATTGGAAATACCACGGAATAACGTATGGGTCACAGAGACCCAAAGGCCAGGGCCGCTGTATTGGAAAATACCACGGAATAACGTATGGGTCACAGAGACCCAAAGGCCAGGGCCGCTGTATAGGGAAATACCACGGAATAACGTATGGGTCACAGAGACCCAAAGGCCAGGGCCGCTGTATTGGAGAAATACCACGGAATAACGTATGGGTCACAGAGACCCAAAGGCCAGGGCCGCTGTATTGGAGAAATACCACGGAATAACGTATGGGTCACAGAGACCCAATAGGGCCACGGTAATACCACGGAATAACGTATGGGTCACAGAGACCCGAAGGCCAGGGCCGCTGTATAGGGAGAAATACCACGGAATAACGTATGGGTCACAGAGACCCAAAGGCCAGGGCCGCTGTATTGGAGAAATACCACGGAATAACGTATGGGTCACAGAGACCCGAAGGCCAGGGCCGCTGTATGGGAGAAATACCACGGAATAACGTATGGGTCACAGAGACCCGAAGGCCAGGGCCGCTGTATGGGAGAAATACCACGGAATAACGTATGGGTCACAGAGACCCAAGGCCAGGGCCGCGGTAGCAGGAAATACCACGGAATAACGTATGGGTCACAGAGACCCGAAGGCCAGGGCCGCTGTATTGGGAAATACCACGGAATAACGTATGGGTCACAGAGACCCAAAGGCCAGGGCCGGCTGTATAGAGAAATACCACGGAATAACGTATGGGTCACAGAGACCCGAAGGCCAGGGCCGCGGTAGCAGGGAAATACCACGGAATAACGTATGGGTCACAGAGACCCAAAGGCCAGGGCCGCTGTATAGGAGAAATACCACGGAATAACGTATGGGTCACAGAGACCCAAAGGCCAGGGCCGCTGTATTGGGGAAATACCACGGAATAACGAGACCAAGGCCAGGGTCACAGAGACCCGAAGGCCAGGGCCGCTGTATTGGAGAAATACCACGGAATAACGTATGGGTCACAGAGACCCGAAGGCCAGGGCCGCTGTAGCAGGGAAATACCACGGAATAACGTATGGGTCACAGAGACCCGAAGGCCAGGGCCGCTGTAGCAGGGAAATACCACGGAATAACGTATGGGTCACAGAGACCCGAAGGCCAGGGCCGCTGTAGAAGGAAATACCACGGAATAACGTATGGGTCACAGAGACCCAAAGGCCAGGGCCGCTGTAGCAGAGAAATACCACGGAATAACGTATGGGTCACAGAGACCAAAGGCCAGGGCCGCTGTATTGAGAAATACCACGGAATAACGTATGGGTCACAGAGACCCGAAGGCCAGGGCCGCTGTATTGGAGAAATACCACGGAATAACGTATGGGTCACAGAGACCCAAAGGCCAGGGCCACTGTAGCAGGGAAATACCACGGAATAACATATGGGTCACAGAGACCCAAATAACGGCCAGGGCCAGACTGTATTGGAAAATACCACGGAATAACGTATGGGTCACAGAGACCCAAAGGCCAGGGCCACTGTAGCAGGGAAATACCACGGAATAACGTATGGGTCACAGAGACCCAAGGCCAGGGCCGCTGTATTGGAGAAATACCACGGAATAACGTATGGGTCACAGAGACCCAAAGGCCAGGGCCGCGGTAGCAGGGAAATACCACGGA
Source organism: Perca flavescens (assembly GCF_004354835.1). Classification (NCBI taxonomy): domain Eukaryota; kingdom Metazoa; phylum Chordata; class Actinopteri; order Perciformes; family Percidae; genus Perca; species Perca flavescens. The sequence continues at coordinate 221,305 of NW_021166526.1, forward strand.
ATAACGTATGGGTCACAGAGACCCAAAGGCCAGGGCTAAAATGTAGCATGGAAATACCACGGAATAACGTATGGGTCACAGAGACCCAAGGCCAGGGCCGCTGTAGCAGGGAAATACCACGGAATAACGTATGGGTCACAGAGACCCAAAGGCCAGGGCACAGAGATAACATATACCAAATAGCCAGGGTCACAGTAGATGGTAATAAATACCACGGAATAACGTATGGGTCACAGAGACCCAAAGGCCAGGGCCGCTGTAGCATGGAAATACCACGGAATAACGTATGGGTCACAGAGACCCAAGGCCAGGGCCGCTGTAGCATGGAAATACCACGGAATAACGTATGGGTCACAGAGACCCAAAGGCCAGGGCCGCTGTAGCATGGAAATACCACGGAATAACGTATGGGTCACAGAGACCCGAAGGCCAGGGCCGCGGTAGCAGGGAAATACCACGGAATAACGTATGGGTCACAGAGACCCAAAGGCCAGGGCCGCTGTAGCATGGAAATACCACGGAATAACGTATGGGTCACAGAGACCCGAAAGCCAGGGCCGCTGTATTGGAGAAATACCACGGAATAACGTATCACAGGTCACAGAGACCCAAAAATACCAGGGCCCAAAGGTAGGGCATGGAAATACCACGGAATAACGTATGGGTCACAGAGACCCAAAGGCCAGGGCCGCTGTATAGGGAAATACCACGGAATAACGTATGGGTCACAGAGACCCGAAGGCCAGGGCCGCTGTATAGGAGAAATACCACGGAATAACGTATGGGTCACAGAGACCCGAAGGCCAGGGATGCTGTATAGGAGAAATACCACGGAATAACGTATGGGTCACAGAGACCCAAAGGCCAGGGCCGCTGTATAGGAGAAATACCACGGAATAACGTATGGGTCACAGAGACCCGAAGGCCAGGGCCGCTGTATGGGTCACAGAGACCCAAATACCAGCGGAAAATAAATAACGTATGGGTCACAGAGACCCGAAAGGCCAGGGCCGCTGTATAGGAGAAATACCACGGAATAACGTATGGGTCACAGAGACCCAAGGCCAGGGCCGCTGTATTGGAGAAATACCACGGAATAACGTATGGGTCACAGAGACCCAAAGGCCAGGGCAGCTGTAGCTGGAAATACCACTGAATAACGGAAATACCACGGAAATAACGAATAACGTGGGTCACAGAGACCCGAAGGCCAGGGCCGCGGTAGAAGGGAAATACCACAGAATAACGTATGGGTCACAGAGACCCGAAGGCCAGGGCCGCTGTAGCATGGAAATACCACGGAATAACGTATGGGTCACAGAGACCCAAAGGCCAAGGCCGCGGTAGCAGGGAAATACCACGGAATAACGTTTGGGTCACAGAGACCCCAAGGCCAGGGCCGCTGTATTGGAGAAATACCACGGAATAACGAATGGGTCACAGAGACCCAAAGGCCAGGGCCGCGGTAGAAGTGAAATACCACGGAATAACGTATGGGTCACAGAGACCCGAAGGCCAGGGCCGCGGTAGAAGGGGAATACCACGGAATAACGTATGGGTCACAGAGACCCAAAGGCCAGGGCAACGGTAGCAGAGAAATACCACGGAATAACGTATGGGTCACAGAGACCCGAAGGCTAGGGCCGCTGTAGCATGGAAATACCATAGAATAACGTATGGGTCACAGAGACCCGAAGGCCAGGGCCGCTGTATTGGAGAAATACCACGGAATAACGTATGGGTCACAGAGACCCAAAGGCCATCGCCACGGTAGAAGGGAAATACCACGGAATAACGTATGGGTCACAGAGACCCGAAAGCCAGGGCCGCTGTATGGGAGAAATACCACGGAATAACGTGTGGGTCACAGAGACCCGAAGGCCATCGCTGCGGTGGCAGGGAAATACCACTGAACACTGGCCAGTGTCACAGAGACCCGAAGGCCATCACCGCGGTAGCAGAGAAATACCACGGAATAACGTATGGGTCACAGGGACCCAAAGACCAGGGCCGCTGTAGCAGGGGAATACCACGGAATAACGTGTGGGTCACAGAGACCCAAAGGCCAGGGCCGCTGTTTCAGGGAAATACCACAGAATAACGTATGGGTCACAGAGACCCAAAGGCCAGGGCCGCGGTAGCATGGAAATACCACGGAATAACGTATGGGTCACAGAGACCCGAAGGCCAGGGATGCTGTATAGGAGAAATATCACGGAAAAACGTATGGGTCACAGAGACCCAAAAGCCAGGGCCGCTGTATAGGAGAAATACCACGGAATAACCTATGGGTCACAGAGACCCGAAGGCCAGGGCCGCTGTATAGGGGAAAACCACGGAATAACGTATGGGTCACAGAGACCCGAAGGCCATCGCCGCGGTAGCAGGGAAATACCACGGAATAACGTATGGGTCACAGAGACCCGAAGGCCAGGGCCGCTGTATTGGAGAAATACCACGGAATAACGTATGGGTCACAGAGACCCGAAGGCCAGGGCCGCTGTATTGGAGAAATACCACGGAATAACGTATGGGTCACAGAGACCCGAAGGCCAGGGCCGCTGTAGCATGGAAATACCACGGAATAACGTATGGGTCACAGAGACCCAAAGGCCAGGGCCGCTGTGGCATGGGAGTAATACCACGGAATAACGTATGGGTCACAGAGACCCGAAGGCCAGGGCCGCTGTAGCATGGAAATACCACGGAATAACGTATGGGTCACAGAGACCCGAAGGCTAGGGCCGCTGTGGCATGGAAATACCACTGAACACTGGCCAGGGTCACAGAGACCCGAAGCGCAACGCCAGGCCAATACAAAAAGTTAAATAAACTGAACGGGTCCCTGTGACCCAAAGGACAACACAAGGGTTAAAGGAGTTGCTCTGGGCTGGTTTAAGTCCTATTTCTCTGATCGATCTCAATTTGTAAATGTTAATGATAAATCCTCCAAGTACGCTAAAGTTAGCCATGGGGTTCCTCAAGGCTCAGTGCTTGGACCAATTCTATTCTCCTTATATATGCTTCCTCTAGGCAATATTATTAGGAAACACTCAATTTACTTTCACTGTTATGCGGATGACACCCAATTATACTTGTCAATCAAACCAGACGAAACCAATCAGCTAGCTAAATTTCAAGCGTGCATTAAAGATATAAAATCCTGGATGACCTATAATTTTCTGATGTTAAACCCTAACAAAACTGAAGTTATTGTGCTAGGACCTAAACACCTCAGAACTTCATTATCTAAAGATATAGCTACTCTGGATGGTGTTGTCCTGGCCTCCAGCACTACTGTCAGAAATTTAGGAGTTATTTTTGATCAGGATATATCCTTTAATGCCAATCTAAATCAAACCTCAAGAACAGCCTTTTTTCATCTTCGTAACATTGCTAAAATTAGGAATATCCTGTCTCAAAACGACGCTGAAAAACTAGTCCATGCATTTGTTACTTCTAGGCTGGACTATTGTAATTCCCTACTGTCAGGTTGCTCAAATAAGTCCCTTAAGACTCTCCAGCTGATCCAGAATGCTGCAGCGCGTGTTCTCACAAGAACTAAGAAAAGAGATCATATTTCTCCTGTATTAGCTTCTCTGCACTGGCTTCCTGTTGAATCCAGGATTGAGTTTAAAATCCTTCTATTGACCTACAAAGCTCTAAATGGTCTAGCACCATCATATCTAGAAGAGCTCCTAATACCCTATTGTCCCACTAGAGCACTGCGCTCCCAGAATGCAGAGTTACTGGTGGTACCTAGAGTCTCTAAAAAGTAGAATGGGAGCAAGAGCCTTCAGCTACCAGGCTCCTCTCCTATGGAACCAGCTCCCGATCTGGGTTCGGGGGGCAGAAACTGTAATCGCTTTCAAGAATGAACTTAAAACTCTTCTATTTGATAAAGCTTATAGTTAGGGAGAGAGGAGTTGCAGTGTTCACCTAACTGGCCCACCTGCTTCTCTTCATAATTGTTAGATTAATAATACATAACAAAGTAGAGGGAGACAGGCCAGCCAAGCCCGATCCGGCAGGGGACAGTTCTAAGCCCGAAAAGCTACCTCTCCTTATGACCTGTCTCTCTTAGTTACGCTGTTATAGTTCTAGACTGCCGGGGGACTTCCTTCCTCTGACACACTGAGCTGCTCTCTCCTCTCCCTTTCTATTTTCTATTTACTTTTACTATTACTATTTGTGTGTATCCAGTCCCAGAAATGCTTGTTACTAATCCTAGCTTCTGGGGAGTTTACTCCCCGGAGTCCTTATGCTTTTTCCCCCAGCGTATTTCCTTGGAGAACGTTGGCACCAAGATCCTGGTTCCAGCTGTCGCCGTGGTCCTGCTGCACTCCCTGCCGAGCTCAGCGGTGCCCTGCAATGTCATGCTGCTTCCTGCTGAACCCTGCTGCTTCCTGCTGAACCCTGCAGCTCCCCGCTACATCCAGTCACTGTTCCACTATTAATGTGACTATTATCGCCACTGTTCATCACACCCCCAACCGGCCCGTCAGACACCGCCTACCAAGAGCCTGGATCTGTCCGAGGTTTCTTCCCAAGAGGGAGTTTTTCCTCGCCACTGTCGCACTGCTTGCTCTTGAGGGAATTACTGTAATTGTTGGAATTGTTGGGGCTTTGTAAATTATAGAGTGTGGTCTAGACCTACTCTATCTGTAAAGTGTCTCGAGATAACTCTTGTTATGATTTGATACTATAAATAAAATTGAATTGAATTGAATTGAATTGAAGTCCTGATCATAACTATTATATTTTAATTAATTTCAAAAATAAGTTTATCCTTTTTAATGCCATTTTTGGAATATAAAACCAGATTTCCTTGTGAAATAAACACAAAATATTTCTGCCACTGAGTAGTGGGTAGTTTTCTTCTAAGTTTCCCACTTAGCGATGTTAAGTTGAACCACCTCAAAGAAGGCTAAGAGTTGAATTTGATTTTAGATTATTAGACCTACAGTTTACATATTATTTTTGTTTAGTGTTTTAGTATTTATAGTTTACATGGGAGGCCTACCAGTTTTCTCAAACCAATCAAACGAAATGATGATGAAGTACAAGTCCTTTTACATGTGGGGAATACTATTGTCTCCTGTGTATTGTAGTGAAATGGATTACTTTCATGGCAATTCAAGGACAAGGATGAGGATAATCAAAGCTAGAGTGCAGCAGCATTTAATGACCCTTGCCATGGAGGCTGTGGACCAGGCAGATCAGGCTGTGGACCATGCAGTGCTGGCGGTGGACCAGGAAGATCAGGTAGTGGACCAGGCATCGCAGACAGTGGATCCGTATGTGCAGGTTGAGGAATATATGGAGAACAATGCTGATGAGGCTATAAATCTGCAGTTGGACTTTGACAGTGATGTTGATGACTTGTACATGTGTAGTGACTGTGATGAAAATCCTGCCTGTGATTTTACTGAAGAGGAACCCCACTCTGATGCGAAGAGGAAACTAGCTGAATGGGCAGCTAACCGTCAGGTGTCTCATTCTACACTGTCAGAGTTACTAGCAATACTCTTGGAGCTGGGTCTGGATGTACCCAAGGATCCCAGAACTCTCCTCGGTACAGTGAAAGATTGTACGGTCAAAGAGATGGGACAGGGAAGTTACTACCACTTTGGGCTTGCAAGTGCAATACTGTCAGAACTGAAAATGACAAGTGAGCATGAACTGACAACAGACACATTGACTGTTCGTGTGAATGTTGATGGGCTGCCTCTTTCAAGGAGCTCTAATATGCAGCTGTGGCCTATTTTAGGTAAAATAGTTGAACTACCAAAAGCAAAAGTGTTTATTATAGATGTATATGCAGGTCCCTGTAAACCTGAATCTGTGAACGACTACATGCATGATTTTATTGAAGATGTAAAAGCCATCACAACAACTGGTGTAATGTTAAGTGGGAAACAGTACAATGTCGCACTTCCAGATGCTTTTATTTGTGACACTCCAGCAAGAGCTTTTTTAAAATGTATCAAAGGTCATGGTGGCTATAGTTCTTGTGAGCGTTGCACACAGTATGGCATTTATGTTGATAATAGAGTTGTGTTTCCAGACATGGATTCCAGCCTGAGGACAGACACTCAGTTTGAACAAATGTCTGATGAAGACCACCATCACTCTAAATCACCTCTCCAGGGGCTAGGCATTGGTATGGTTTCTGATTTTCCTCTGGACTACATGCATTTAATTTGTTTGGGCATTGTGCGTAAATTGATTGCTCTGTGGTTTAAGGGGCCATTGCAATGTCGGGTTCCATCTTCTGTCCTTTCCGCCATCTCTGATCACTTGAAACTGTGTAGACAAAGCTTACCCTGGAGCTTCTCCAGAAAACCAAGATCTTTGTCTGAGTACAGCCAGTGGAAGGCTACAGAATGCAGGCAGTTCTTATTATATACAGGGCTAGTTGTGTAATTTCAAAGATTGCCCAATCAACATTACAAAAACTTCCTGGTTTTGTCATGTGCCATGAGAATACTTCTGTCTCCCCTGTGTAGAGAGTTCTGTGGTTTTGCCAGAAAATTGTTAAGATTCTTTGTTACCAACTTTGCTAAGATATATGGGACTAAATTTCTGGTTAACAATACACACAGTCTTATACATTTAGCAGATGATGCTGAAAAATATGGCCCTCTGGATTCAGTTTCATGTTTTCCTTTTGAGAATTATTTGGGACAGTTGAAAAAAATGGTGAGAAGACCACAGGGTCCTGTGCAACAAATTGTCAGACGTGTCTATGAAAGGCAATTATTTCCTCACATGTCAAAAGACATGCCTGAAGGTGTTGAACTGAAACAGCCCCATGCATCTGGACCACTGCCCCATTGATTCGACATGTCTTGGAGTTTTTTTTACTATCAAAACTGTCTGGTCAGCTTGCCAGTGCTCCAGTAACAGACTTCACAAAACCACTGCTGTTATTGCCTCTTCAGAAAATGTTTGTGGCTTTGCCTCAGCTACACAGTACATAACATGAGGAACTTGCAGGATGCCCTCATTCAGTGTGGTGGAGTTTGTGGATGAAATTGACCCTGATGGCTGCAAGAAGGTGGACATCAGCATGGTTCGAGGGCACTGACAGAAACTTATGCTGGTGGCCACCAGCCACATTGCTCAATGTGACCAAGGCCGTGAAAGAGGGCACACCACCAGCTCAAAACTGGATTCTGTGTAATGTGCGTGTGATGGGAAATGCAGGTAACTTTAATTTTCCTTATTAACTACTGCTCTATTTCCTTTACTTACTTTAAAGCCCCTGTGATCCCCAACTCCGTCTTTTTTGTGTTGATTTTTCTCTACAAGGTTCTCTGAGCTAATTGGTCAAGGGCTGGTGTAGCCGCACATCATCATTCCAAACAAGCAGGATCACACCAAACTTGATTAATTCAGTTAAATTGATTTCAGTCCTCACACATGTGATAGTTGTAGGTGTGCTCTTTTTTGGTTGGATACATGCAACCACACTATGCCTCTGCAGATTAGACATCTGCTTCATATTATGTATACTGTATGTGCATGTATTTTTCAATTAATACTGCTACATACAGACGTGCACTGTGATTCTCTGCAGCTTATGTCTGTGTGACAGCAGAGGAAGACTAACTTGTTTAAAAGCCGTCACACTTGTATCAAGTGAATTCCTGACCATGACTTTGCATTTGTCATTGCATTTTACAGCTACTTATGCGGAGGCCAGGGTAAAGCTACATCAAGCTGAGTATACACCAGACCTGACAGACATCGAAGATGGCTTGATAAAGAGAAAGTAGGTGTTTGTTGGGGAATACAGGTTAAAAGTAATTTCCATAATATATAGGCAGTAGGTATGGTTTACCTTATATCTTCATATTAACCTCTCTAGGACAAGGTCAAAACTCTTCCAGAGTCAGAGCAAGCAACTAGAATCAAGTGAGCATTCTGATTCAGAGGACGAACTTCCACCCACTCCCCCAGAAAAACTCCTTTGGCCAGCAGCAAATAAAATGGCCGGCCGGATCACCATCCCCACTGCCCAGCGAGTCGCCAGCCCCACTGTCCAGCGAGTCGCCAGCCCCACTGCCCAGCGAGTCGCCAGTTCCACTGTCCAGCAGATCGCCAGCCCCACTGCCCAGCGAGTCGCCAGTTCCACTGTCCAGCAGATCGCTAGCCCCACTGTCCAGCAGATCGCCAGCCCCACTGCCCAGCGAGTTGCCAGTTCCACTGTCCAGCAGATTGCCAGCCCCACTGTCCAGAGGTTTGCAAGCCCCAGTTGTGAAGCCATGTTCTTTAAACGTCTTACAATTGTAGAAGAAATTAAGGAGACCCAGAAGGTTCATGGTAAGATGCTAAATGTCCTGCTGAAGAAGCAAGATACATCAGTGATGGAGGTTCCTGATGGTGTGGTCTTCCCGCTACAAACTCAAGCAGATGTTGAGGCGCTTGAGGAGCGACTGGGGGACCGCAGTCTAATGTCTGCTGTTGTTTTTTTTTTTTTTTTTTTTTAATTGATTTTCATTAGCCTACAAAATAAAAATATGTATTACATTACAGTAAATTACACAAAGGCTACAACTTCAGTTAATGTAAGCCTGTTTTTCTCCTTTTGGCTCTCATCCCTAGGTTGCCATGGTTGCAGATATAGGGGGCACAAATGTAGATGATGCAACGAGGCGAATGATGAAATACATACTGTCAAACGAACTGGCATTGGACTATAACATGTTTGGCCGTCACGGGAAAAAGAAGTTTAAGGACTTGTGTCTTTTCAACGTTGTGTATGGTAAGTAAATTTAGAGAAGTTCTTCAACTAATGAAAATCATTTGTTGAACATTCCATCTGCAGGGATTAAAGTTCTCCGTTGCCCTGAAAAATTAGAGGCAAAAAATTACGATGTGCGCTTTTGTTGTGCAGGGCTCGACAGGTCAAGTGTTTCACTCGTATTGAGACTAAAAATAGATGCGTGTGAACTATAAAATGTATTTAGGTGCACATGTGCGAATAAAAAGTGTAATCTAATTCAGCTGAAGCAGATTATTTTTTTGCCGGGCGCATTTCCTCTGCGGCAGTGCCCCTAGACCCAAGGAGTCAAGGTCCGCAGGTTTTTTTTTTTTTTTTTATAACCTTTGTAAAAAGCATCTGTCTTGCAGTAAAACCACTGCAGGACAGACACAGTGGCTGTGAAGAAAGCAGGGAAGGCTGTCATCACAGTGCTGTGTCTGATGTCAAACTGCGCACACTTCGCTAAAGTGCAGTTGAACCTCTCTCCACCTTTGCTACGCCTACCGGCCTGTTTTCAGAAAAGTGCAGGAATATGACGTGATGCGAGTTGCGACACGGTACATGTGAGTTTCACAAGAAACGTGACCCAAAAAGAGATCTATGGATGCATTCCTACTGAACCCTGAGATGACCCTGGGCAATAAAACGATAACAATATGTATCGCGATAGACACATAATCAATATCAATAGAAAATGCGGTCGATAAAACGTTCGATAACTTGTTTTTCTTCATCAGAAGAAACCAGAGGTTGTGAATCAAGTTTGGTTGCATGAACAAAGGCCCTCACTCTCTGGCAACCTAGCAACGTGGGGAGTGACACTCTAACAGCCAATCATGTAACAGTATCAAGTTTGGTTGCGCCACATTGCTGTCTCGTGTTCTTCAATAACAGAACCGGCGTGGAGTGGAAAGTGAGTGCTGGAGCGAGCGAGGAAATTTTTTATAAAACAGGAAAAGTCAGTATGGCAGTTTTGGGGATTTTATAAGTCTGACCGTAGTCAGACCAATGTCGTCAGACCAACACTGGTAATACCATAAACTTGTTTTACCACTTTAGCCGCGCTCACACTTTCGAGCACAGCCGTATTCGCCATCAATGTCCAACAATATCTGCAGCTGCAACACGGCACAAGCAGCAGACCACCATGGAGAGGTACTCTGCATCAGTGCCTTACTAAATGCTACAAAGAAATAACGAAGGCAGACATGCTGAGCACTGTCTAGAAGCCAGGTTACCAACCTAGCACTAAACCTGCAGAAAATAGTTCCTTCTCAGGTTTGTTATATTTAGCTAACACTTTGCACTATTTTATGACACTTTATTAAGCATTTCTTACTTATTCTTTAATTTTGCACCTTAATGTTAAGAGATAATTGTTAAGTGTTCATTGTGATTTTAGACCTGTTTACATTTTAATTATGTTTTCCATGGTTGTGTTGACATTTCTGCTTTTATAATTGAGGGGATTATAATCAGAGCAGGGTTAAGTTTTAAATAAAAATGTTTAAATTTAATATATTTTTCTCCTGGTCCTTATTTTAAATAGGTCATAAAAAATATCAATAATTATCGATATCGACCGATATGAAAAACTTATATCGTGATACAGTTTTCAACCATATCGCCCAGCCCTAGCATCACATAGGAATACTCAAGTAAAGTACAAGTATCTCATACTTGTCGTTAAGTACAGTACTTAATTAAACTTAAGTTTAACCTGTAACCTGCAGAGTCTATTGTGTGCTACTGAATCAACCGGAGGACAAAGCACAGAGATGCTACCTGCTGAGGGGCAGAATAGAAATGTTCATTTTTTAAGTTGGATAGACATTAGGCCTATATCAAAATGTTAGACTCACTATCAGCATTGGGTGTGTAAGATAAATAAAAACCTGCACTGAAAAGTTATGTAGATGGTTGATTTTTCTATTTTTTTTATAAAAGTCTTAAGCTTAATAGATTGAAAACTTTACATAAAAGCAAACTGACAATAGAAAAGCTGTTCAAAATCACCCTTTTCCTTTTAAAAATGCTCTTGGTCTGAAGTATTTAGATTGTGTAGGTTAAAAGCCTTCTTACAACTCGAATGCTGTGTTAGAGAACAGAAGAGCTGTTGGGCTTAACAGCCCATGAAAACCTATGGGAAGCGACCTTTACGGCAGTGAAATTATTTTTTTCTTGCTTTAATCACTGTATCTGTGTGCGGTCCTTAGTTTATTTTATGGACTTGCATTTGTTTTGACTATGCACCAGTAAGGTATTGAGCATGGTGGCATTTTCAAATTAAAGTAAATTGGAGGAAAAATGTCTCACAAGATGAAAATGCAAGGAATCTCTTTGTCCTGGACTTTTCAGAACTGCTCATCTAATTTTTTTTAATACTAAATAAGCTTAAATCAACATATAAATAGCAACCTTTTTACCCAAATAATGCTGGTTCTATTGGCATTTCAAATCTGAAGCCTGCATTGTACCATTGAAGCCTCGTGCATCAGTTATTGCTTTTAGTGCATTTTGGCATTTTAATGTGAAAACATTTTAATCATTTTATTTTATGATTTGTACACACCTCACAAAGCTATTATATATTAATTATGATTATGAGAGAGTAATAAAATGTTTTTAAGTTCAAGTAAAATCCATAACGATGATCCATCATATCCTTCATACTTTTGCCAATATGGCCCTGAAGTTGACCATTGTTTAATTCTAAATGGTGTTTAAAGAGAACTTTTTAATGTTAGCTCATACTGTCAACCAAATTTGTTTTACAGAGGCTCTTAAGAAGAATTCATTGACAGCACAGGTGAACCAACAGGAGGCATAGAGGGCACTGTCGAAATGGTTCACTGGGGCAAGAGACAGAGGAGGACGAAGGGCATCCAGACAGCCAGTGCCAAATTAAACAGTACTGAACATTGGTGGAATATGAGTGAGTGCAGAAAATTTGTCTTCTGTTACAAGTACAGTAACAAAGTATTTCAGTCCATACTGTCCCCATGTAGGCCCCACATAGGACTTAATGCTGGGACCAAGATGGGTCTTGTCTGTTTTGCCCAGCTGGGGCCCATCTAAAATCTGGTGTAATCCTGCCTTAAACCCACATGGGCAAATGGCTTGGGGCCAACATGGAACCTGCGGACAATCCCACTTGCAACCCATATTTCAGTCCATACTGTCCCCATGTAGGCCCCACATAGGACTTAAAGCTGGAAGCAAGATGGGTCTTGTCTGTTTTGCCCAGCTGGGGCCCATCTAAAACCTGGTGTAATCCTGCCTTAAACCCACATGGGCAATTGGCTTGGGGCCAACATGGAACCCGCGGAAAATCCCATATGGGTGTGATCTGACAATCCCACCTGGGGCCCATGATTGTGCCCACTTTTTACCCCAATGGGCCCCACATAAAAATGTTGGCTGGGAAACAGCTTCTTGCAGTGTGTAAAGCTTGTTTCCATCACTAAAATAGCTTTACAGTAATTTCCTTCAAGTAACTCCTATAAAGATGTTTCTGTTTCAGAATCATGTTCAAGCTGCTCTAAAAAGCTTGTTACTGCGTGTAAAGCTTGTTTCCATCGCTAAAATAGCTTTACAGTCATTTCCTTCAAGAAACTCCTATAAAGATATTTCTGTTTCAGAATCATGTTCAAGGTGCTCTCAATAGCTTCTTGCGGCGTGTAAAGCTAGTTTCCATCGCTAAAATAGCTTCACAGTCATTTCCTTCAAGAATCTCTTATAAAGGAAGTTTCTATGTCAGAATCATGTTCAAGATGCTCTACACAGGTTGTTGTGGCTTGTAAAGCTAGTTTCCATCACTAAAAAAGCTTTACAGTCATTTCCTTCAAGAAACTCCTGTAAAGGAAGTTTCTATGTCAGAATCACGTGTAAGGTGCTCCAAACGGCCTCTTGTGTCGTGGAAAGCTTGTTTCCATATCTGAAATAGCTTTTCAGTCATTTCCTACCAGAGTGCTTATCAAGATGTTTTTATGTCAACATCAGTCTCAAGTCCCTACTCTAAACAAATGTATGCGGCGTGGTCAAGGACCCTGTTTCCATTTCAAAAATAGGGGTACCCTCATTTCCTTATTTTTCTCTTATAAAACGTTTCCGTCAGATAGACATTCATGTTATTCCTTCAAACGGGGATACCGTGGAAAGAAAAAAAAACTTGTTTCCATCACTAAAAATAGAAATCTTTCCTTCAGTTATTGGTATTTTTAGCCCAATAATGTGTTTTAATCAAAAATATTCACGAGATAGTATCATGGTTTATATGTATTTCTTTTATGTTATTTCCTTCAATATTTCTTATAAAGGAAGCTTCTATTGCTTTTTGTTGATTTATATTTTTAAACTATAATGCTACATCTATCAACATTTATTTAGATGTTATCATTGTATTCATTTCTTTACTTTAATAATATTATTTCGGTCTTATTACCGGTGAAATATTACAGTATATGCTGTAATATAGAACATTCTTGATATGATCCGAGCAGGAAGCATTCAAAGCCGATAGGCTTATCCCCAATGCAATCAAGATGTTCATTTCAAAATCATGTTCAAAGCGATCAGCTGGTCTTTAACGCCAGGATCGTTTCAATATACAAATATACAGTCAGTGATTTCCACCAGCAACAACACGTTGCTCAGTTTTGTTCCAGTATGTTAGAACCATAATAACGTTTAAACGAAACCGCTGAAAACTCCGGAAGTAAAGCGTGTTTCCATCCCTAAAATAGCGGATACAGTCATTTCCTACCATAATATTCGTAATATTGATGTTTTTGTCTAACGTTGTATTTGAGGAGTTAAACAATAAAGATAGTTATAATAATAAAATACAGTTTCATGTATTTGTCTCATATATTGTATTCTCGTCAGAATCATGTTCAATCTGAAGTGGAATCAAGCCATTTCACGGCAGACAGCAGAAAGAGGAGCCGAAGTCCCCCACCCATCCCTAAAAACAACTACAGCTCAAGCTTTGGTTACAAAGCTTGAGCACGTTTCTTATGGGAGTTTTTATTTCAAGTATATTGGTATATTTCTCATAAAAAGAAGTTGGCAGTGTATAATTTTGGATACACCCTGGGGTTTTTTGGGATGGAGAACACACTTGGTGTCATCAGATTTTAAAAAAGTTGAATCGTTAAATATGTGAAAATAGCTTATTACCATATTTGACAGTGCTTAAAGTGGATAAACTTTGGTGACCATATCTACATGATAGCTGAGGTCCAGAGCTTTCTATAACAGCTGGTTTTATGTGTGTAGAACCTTCTGTTGCTAAATGACAAGCCTTCAAACATGGACTGGGTTCAAGGTTCAGAGGTCAATATTTCAAAGCAGGAGTAATGTATCCTCTCCAGACTGACAACTGTTACTCTCCAGGTTGAGACCTTTCCAACGATGTCTGTTCAAGGGTGTTTGCTATAGTCCTACGATTTCCTTCAGTTTTAATTTTTACACATCATGGAGACCACTTAGCAGGAGATAGCCTACTTTATTGTCCCCAGAGGTATATTTGCCTTGAGTTCAAATGCTTCACAAATAAGACTTGACATATTGTTTTATCATACAGCTGACATACTTAAAATAAAAAACAACATGAACAAAGTGATATAGGCTAGACTGAAGCACATCACACAAATACAATCTATTGCTCATCTTTCACAAACAGTGACAAGAGTTTTTATGTCATGCTTCATATCATGAAGCTACTGCACACCCTCAATCTCAAGCAACATTATTTAAAGTTTTAATTGAGGTAGGTCCAAATTAGGCCTATATCATCATCAACATTTTTATAGTTTAGAAATGTTAAGTTTACCCATATCTTCTGCCAGAGGATAAGAGCTCATACTTGGCATGGAGAATAAAGATAGAGCAGACCATATTCTGTGTGCTTGCCTGGAGAGACTGGTTTCTATTCCTTACACAACCTTCATGAGAGTCATAATAAAATTCTCTGTAATGCAGCCTTGTATAACATAAACCATCTTATTCACCGTGGGTGTCTGCTCTTTCCATGATAACACACACTTTCAACACGGGCCTTCCAGCCAAAGGTGCATGTTGTCCATTTGAACACCATTGTTCCTATAGGAGCAGAGCCGATGGATTGGTTCATCATTTATGACCTCTGATATCCTCTGACCCAAATCTATCTTGAGAGTTACCTCAACTTCAGTTTCAAAGGTGTGTGTGTGTGTGTGGGGGAGGTCAGCTTTTGTTAGACATGATGTGGGGGGTGCACCAAGGAAAAAGGTTGGGAACCACTGCTCTGACCCATGTCAAAACCCTTTTCTCAGCTTCCTTATAGAACTCTTATAAAGAAATGGTTGAATGAGATGTGTGAGTTTTGTCTTTGTGCAGTAGTGCTGAGGTAGAAGTGTGCCAAAAATGCCATACAAATGTTGTATATGTATACATACCCAAACAAAGCTATATACATCTTACTCAGTGAACAAAAACTCGGTAACAATCTGCTTATCCTTTTAATTTCCTGAAAATGCTTCTCTAAACTAGTCCCTTCTTAATTTTGAAAAGGTAGTCTCAGTAAAGGCTACAAAGGTTAGGATTTCTACAAGCTGTAACCAAGGTGATTGATATCAGGATCATCTTCTGAATATAATAATGAATATGTTAGGCCTACCATAAATTGATATTTCAAAAAAACAGTAATTTATTTAAAACAACTAATAATGCAGTGTGATTTTAAATCAAACTAAGTCCCACACATAAATATACTTATGTTTTTCCCCTTTAGTCTTTTTCTATTAATATTCATCAACTGCAAAATTAGAAAATTGCGTTTTAAATAACTATGTATGGAAAATAAAATAAAAAATGCTTCTCTTTGTATATTGTTTTTCACAACAGTACAATTCAAAACAAATGCAAATTAGTCAAACAAGCCATTAGGCTGTATTTCTAAACACTCAACTGTAGGTTTTTCTATATAGTATATATAAGGCAAATAAAAATGCTAAATATAAAACACAATTTTTTCTTGCATTATTAGTATTTTATTGTGTAAATTCTCAATAGCTTTGGAACATTTCCTTTTTTTTTTTTTTTTTTTTTTTTTCGTGGAACATTTCTTTCACAGAATCATGTGGAATTTCCAAACGTTCACTTCCGCTGGATTTGTTTCCATCACAAATACATGAAACTGTATTTTAATATTATAACAATCTTTATTGTTTAACTTTCAAATACAACATTAGAAAAAAACATTAATAAACAGCTTGTTAGGCCTATATATTTTTATCTTTGTTTCCATCACTAAAAATAGCATTTCAGTCACTTCCTTTAAGTTTTTCGCTTATCTTAAATGTTTTTATGGTTCATAATTTTCAAGGAATAAAAAACAACGTGTTGTTGCTGGTGACAAATAACTGACTGTATATATGTATATTGAAGTGATACTGACCACTGACTGTTATATGTATATTGAAGTGATCCTGTTCACGTTAAAGACCAGCTGATTGCCCGATTCTTTTAAAATGAATGGCCATTGCATTGGGGGATAGGCCTATCGGCTTTCCTTGCTTCCTGCTCGGATCATATCGTAATGTTCTGTATTAGCCTATACTGTAATATTTCACCGGTAATAAGACCTCCAAAATAATATTATTAAAGTAAAGAAATGAATACCATGATAACATCTAAATAAATGTTGATAGATGTAGCATTATAGTTTAAAAAATATAAATCAACAAAAAAAGCAATCCAGCTTCCCTGGCTGAAATATACCGTGTAAAGCTTAACATAAAAAGAAATAAATATAAACCATGATACTATCTCCTTAATAATGTTGATTAAAACAGCGGTTATTGGGCTAAAAATACCAATAACTGTCACAGATTTCGAGTTAAGGGGCGTGTTTTTGTTCTTTCATCGAAATATCCGACGGTGAGGGAATAACATGAATGTCTATCAAATGGACCCCCTGTCAAAAATAACGTTCAAGGGTCTAAAAAGCTATTTTGTTGAAACTTGACGCCATCCTTGAACAACTTTACGTCATTTCCATTTGACCAGTAGGGCTTAGACTGTGTTGGTTTTTATGTCAGAATCATGTTCAAGCTGCTCTAAAAAGCTTGTTACTGCGTGTAAAGCTTGTTTCCATCGCTAAAATAGCTTTACAGTCATTTCCTTCAAGAAACTCCTATAAAGATATTTCTGTTTCAGAATCATGTGTAAGGTGCTCCAAACGGCCTCAAAGCTTGTTTACATATCTGAAATAGCTTTTCAGTCATTTCCTACCAGAAGTGCTTATCAAGATGTTTTTATGTCAGAATCATGTTCAAGGTGCTCTAAACAGATTGTTGCGGCGTGTAAAGCTTGTTTCCATCACTAAAATAGCTTTACAGTCATTTCCTTCAAGAATCTCTTATAAAGGAAGTTTCTATGTCAGAATCATGTTCAAGGTGCTCTAAACAGGTTGTTGCGGCATTTCATACGCTTCGTGGATCTAATTGGTTGATTTGGCCCGTCTATCAACAACATGCAAAACAGTGATAAACAGATGGTTCATCCAATCAGCTAACCAGTATTTCTGCCCCTTCCCAAAAGTTCTCCAAAGGAAAGTTCCCACATGGTTATGCCGTGCAAATGCGAAGCAATCCATCTGGCGGAGTCAGGTTAGTTTAGAGCACCCTGAACATGATTCTGTAACAGAAACATCTTTATAGGAGTTTCTTGAAGGAAATTACTGTAAAGCTATTTTAGCGATGGAAACAAGCTTACAAGAAGTGCTTATCAAGATTATTTTTGACAGGGAATCATGTTCATGCACTCTGTAAAGTTCATAGAGAGTGATAAAGACCCCTCAAAGATTCCTGATGCACGTCTTAGATTTGAGGCAGAAAGTACTGTTTGCGTCCCAGGAATCAACATCAGGGCTGAAGTATTGTGGTGGCAAATTTTATTTTAACCATTTGTTTAATGATATTAAACATTGGTTTGATTGTTTGATTGTTATAAACGACAAGACACAAGATTTAGCTTCTTCATGTGTAGATTCAAAAGACTCCAAGTGAAATAGTTGGCAACCGTGAACTATAGCCCAGAGTTATTTCGTTTTACTAGCCTGAACCTTCTCATTTGTTTTAGTTTTGCTTAGATAGAAGTGGAGAAGGCCGAAGACTGGTTACAACAGTGAGAACTAAGGTTTCTGTCTCCTGAGATAAAAGTGTTGTTTAGGCTAATGTTAAGAACAGAGAGCAGAGGGGAAGGTGAGACAATGGTGTGACTGTTAATGATGTCCTCTTTTCAACTATGGCCATACTAAAAGATACATTTAGAGGGGTGGCTTAACAGAGGTCTTCACTATATGATGTTTGGATGTTTAGACTTTAGGTTAGAAAGACATTTTCAGTTGTGCTGCGTGTACCTTTGAAACTGTGTTTTCTCCATTTGCAAATGTAAATAAATACTCAAAGACCAAACTTTGGTTTAATTCTCTAACAGTCGTTATTCGTTTTCATTTGATCATTGATATTTCTAAACGCTGCTGCTTCATAGGAAACTTCCATCCCAATTTGGCGTTGATCGGCAGGATGGATGAGTTAACAGAGAAAAGAGCTCCGTTGGGTCGCTGATGACTGGCTATCCAGGGATTAAAAATCACCTGCCTCATACCTCTAACCTTAAAAAGGTTTTTCAGAGAGAAGAGGGTTAGGACCACGGAGCGCTCTTGACTGTTTTCCACTCCGTTAAAAACGAACAGGAAGAGATTTCAAGCAGCACGGTAAGATAAAATTGATTAATTACAATTGGATTGTGAATTCAAGGTTTGTTCAAAACATTCTAAACAAGCAACCGTTGCTAAACGAATTAAGTAATGAATAATTGGCAAAATCATTCTCTTAACTAAAGAGAATAAATGAAACTAATTCTGACTTTTGGGAAGTGAGTAACTGGGTATTTTTTTGGGTCATTAGATAGGACAAAGATAACTGAGGTTATGAATGACATCTTTTGGCAGACACGGACAACGTCGGACATATTTATGATTGAATTCTCATATGGTGATAAGACAATTGATTGACGGACAAGACCAGTAAGAGAACTGGCAGAACAGTAGGCAAGGCCTAAAGAATTAATCTACGAAACTGATAGCACGTTTCGTGATTAAAGAGGCGGACTGCAGAGTAAAACAAAACAAAAAATAGTTAACTATTTAAGAGATTTTTGACTGCAGGGTCGCACCGGGTTTTTCATACAAGTTTCCCGAGCAAAAAACAAATAGTCTAAACTCTAAACGAGTTCTGGACCCTTTAAGGACAACCTGCAGGACGGTCTGGGTTGTAATGATGCTCTAAACAAGTTCTGGACCCTTTAAGGACAGCCTGCAGGACGGTCTGGGTTGTAACATTACTCGAAGAGAGCCTCTTGATTATTTAGAGACAGACTGCAACAAGGCAAAACATACTAAATAGGTCGAGTTATTTGACTATTAAGTTGATTTTGTCCGCAGGGCTGTACACGGGTTTTCACGTAAGTTTCCCGAACAAATAACCTTGCGGTGTGGTGACGATCACATCGAGCAAGACATAGTATACTATAAAGTCCAAGAATCAATTATGGGAAACGAAATTTCCCGTTCCAGTGATGGTGAAATGACTCATAAATATGGACCGGATTGTTTGCGATGTCTGTCATAACTGGTCATAAAGCTTTGGCTTTCCGAGAAACGGATCTTTGTGTACAAAGACACTGAGAATGTTAAAGCAAGATTTTAGAAGAAGTAGAAAGAAAATTAATGGGAAAATCAATAATTAAGACACGGGATTTAAAGCTACTGAGTAGCCTACAGGAAAAACAAAGAATGTTTTAAGAAAACAGTGATCTAGGGAAAGAATGCAAACACACATGCACCAATAACCTCATCAGTTCTAACCAAAGCCTATTTCTGAGCTTTCTCTAAAAATCAGGAAGACAAGCTGGAGAAACGGAGGGACGAAGAGGACACGGACTCAACAATCGGACAGGACCAACAGCATCAGTCACACCTGCATCGGGTGGAAAGACCAACGAGTACGTGAGAAAACTGTTTGAAGCGTTTGTCTGCATGTTACAACAGGCTGGGGGGCAACATATGGAGCGCGGACCTGAAGGGGAAAAAAAGGCTGCTCCCACAAAGGACGTGGTCGAGCCAGAGAGAGGCCGAGGCGGGTACCGTGGGCAAAATGGTGAGCCCTACAACCGAGACCAGTGTTTGTACTGCAAGGACTTTGGACATTGGGTATGTAAATGCCCGAAGAAAAGCAAATAACACCTCCGACAAAGAACAACACTTGTCCCTCTGTTTGACTGAGTCCAACAGCTGATGAAGAAGGTAGTGCTGACACACACACACACTCGCTTCATGCAATGAAGAAATGCTTTGCACTGATACACTGTTTTTGTTCTTGCTATTAGGGACAATTGATAGGTTAGAAAGTTCTGAAAAATAATCTATTCAGTTAAACCATTATAGTATGTTATCTTCTGAAACCTAGAAGAAAATGCCTACTACTGAGGGTAAAGTTAAAGGGGTTCCACTCACATAACTTGATTATTAGAGCTAAATATTTGACACTGAAGATTATTTGGTCATTCTATTTGGTCAATTGGGGCTGCAGGTCAAACAGTGAGAGAACAATTCTCTGTTCCTCTTCCTGTACATGGGAAAAAAAAACAATTCTTGGTGTATAAAGGTTCCACTTATTTGGTTTAGGTAGTGATTTAAGGTGCACTTTTAACATTGGTTTAACCTCAACACCTGACGGATTGAGAATTTCTCCTAATGTTCAACTGACGTAACCACGTTAATTACAGTGTGGCTAAAATGACCTCACTGAGGCGGCGTCTGTAATCAGCCCTGCCTCTGACTGCATGAAACCTGACAACCAATACATCACTCAAGGCTGCGTCTGCTTTTTATCCCTCAGGAAAAGTTGTTTGGTGCAGTGCTGTTTTCATGTAAAATGAACAGAATAGCAGCTTGTTCAGTTTAGTGTTAACAATTAGATTTTTACTTGAGCCGGTCACCTAGAATGTCTGTACACGTTCCTGATGTCACTGTAAGACTTTTGCTGCCAAAGTTATTGAAGCGTTCGTGGATATGAAACTGTCTCTGCAGTCTTCCCCGATGCTGGGACTGCCAGATCCCTAAAAACAGTTCATACAGACATACACGTACATACACATGCTTGCAATGAAGACATGCTTTCTGCACACTACAAACACTCCCCACATGATAGACTGATCAAATTAGACGCAAAAACAGCACGACAAACAGAAATAACTTTTGGAAAATATGTCCAAGTATTCAATGTGTTTGTCTGGTGTGTATACAAATTGCCTACCATGGTGTTAATGATACAAGGGAAGAAAATTGGATTTTTAGTTAATTCGGGAGCAACAATTTGGGTTTAGTGAAGTTTTGTTCTTCAAATCAGAAGCTCTCTGGTAAACTAGGGTTTTTTTTCCCTTAGAGAAATGGTTAGAAGAATGGTTATCTCAGAGTAGTTCACCATTCTTATGATTTGAGCATATTCAGATCCTTAGGATCCTGAACTAGATAAGAAAGGAAAATGTTCATTGTTTCTTTCTCCCTTCCATCTGAGTGTCCTGTAAATTTGTTATGCAGATTGCATTTGAAAATGTCTATTTGAAATTGAAGACATTCTTTTCACCCACGGGTTTATTCTTTTGCCCACTGGCTTTAAAGTTGTGCGGTTTGATAAAAATCACTCTTTGGCTGACATATTTTTGTTGCAGCCTAAAAGTACACATTTGTTTACAAATTTTAACGTAAAACATACCATGTCAGTCTGTTAATCTCCTGATTACGGTAACAAATTGGGACACCTGTAGTTAAGTTTAAGGAATCACAAATATTACATGCATTCCTTTTGTCACCTTTTGACCCTGAAATGTTTTTTTTAACAAATCAAAGGACGAGCATGAGTTTTCTTTTGTCCATGGCCATATACACATGTCCAGTGGCTGTCACCTTGACTGATAAACTTTTTCAGAAATTCTAACTCAAAAGCTCACATTCATGTTTCTTTGTCTCCAACAGAAGAGGAGACAGACATAGGACACCTTGTGACTATTTGTAAAATTGACTGACTGGACTGACATTACTGATAATGTTTTTATTTGTCTCCATCGACAGGAGACTATAGAACACCTATACGACAGCGTAGGCCTTGTATTCACAGTGTTTTACATATTCAGTGAACCTGTGACTACAATAGATGCATATTCACACGGTAAAAACAACATTTTTATCTACTGATGTTTCACCACCTTTTGTCTCAGGTACAGCGTTATCTCTGGGCAAAACACACAAATGTGACGTGGATTGATAGACAAATTGTCAACCTGTAGTCATCAAGCTGCGTTCGGACTACAGGCCCCAGAAACATCAGTACACGCTAAAACAGGAAGTAATCGACAGAAATTCGACCGTGTTTTTAACTCTTTATTGACGGATGGGGTTTATAGTTCCGTGTTTAGATTCTCCAACACGTACACTTATTCTCTCAAGTAACATAAATAAGAAGAATCATTTTTATTACAAATGTTAAAGTTTGGTTTTATTCAGGACCTTCGAGCAGTAAATGCAGAGGGTCTATGCTCCTAATAGAGCACCTAATGTCTCCCACAGCTAAACATAACATTCTGCAGGGAATGTTAAAGGTTTTGATTCTCTGTTGTTTCGTCTAACGTTTTTCTTTCCTCAGTGTTCCAGTAGAAAAGACAGTAAATATCGTTTTATAGTTCTGGGTGATGGTAAGCTGTACACCTTGACACACCTTTCAGGAATACATTGAGTTGTTAATTAATGATGCCATAAATTACAGAAAGAATAACAGTGTGTTTATATGTACCCTGGAGAGATCCTTCTTTCTTTGACAGAGGACAGCCAGAGGAGGAGACACACACACACACCACACAGATAAGGCACAAGCTAAAACCAAACATGAGTAGTACAGTAGTACAAGTGAAATTTTGGTTTAATGAAAAATATGTGATATGTTTCCCGTAACAGGTAACGATTTGGATAAATAGATGTTCAAAGTACACGTGATTAGGTGTGCTTTAGAAGGCTAAACATTTTAATTTGTAATGATTCTTGGAACTAGCAGATAGTAATTAGTGTTACTTTGGTTTGTAAACTGGAGATAAAAAAATGACATAAACAATGTATTTTGGGTAATTCGTCTTAGTTTAATGGTGATATTGAATAAATGAAGGTTTAAATGAGATTTAATCCTAAAAGCAGTACGTTTCATGTCGTACTCTAATGAGTTTTTGAGTTGCTATATCAAAAATTGTTTTAACTAAATTAGTTGATGTTGACGTTGAAAACTTTACTGAGGTGAAAATTCTCCTTAAGAAATTATTCATTGAACTTTGGTTACTGATAAACAGGATTTGCTGTAAAACCTAGAACAATGTTAAGGATTAGAATATTAAACAGATTATCTATATTGCTTTTGAGTCATGAGCTTTTTCATGTCTCAAAAGGAGGGATATAGTATAGCAATGATAAATAAGGGGTTTAATAAAGTAGCAAGGGAAAAAAAATAGTGTTAAATAATTTTTTTTCTAAAGACGTTTGAAACACTTGTTGTGACATCACTGTAGCTCCAGTTTAAAAGACCTTGAATAACCAAAGTGATAGAATAGTTAACAACTGTACATTTAAAGAAAAAATCTGCTTAGCTGAGAACAAAATTGACAAAATTGATAGTTCAACTGTAAACAAAAGGATCATCTACCCCTGATTGACACAGTAGTGTAAGGGGATGCAATAGTAATTGTTTTTGTTTTATTGGTTCCGATTTGCTCCAAAGAATTTTGCTCTAAAGATTTTCTTTATTTAGACATAGGTAGGGAGAGGCCCATAATAAAAAAACACCTATTTCTTCCACGGCAGTATAAGGGAAATGATAGGTTAGGTTAGGTTATTGCGTGAGAATTTTCTTCTGCTCTTTTGGCCATGAGAATCCAGGTGTCAAGCCTGGGGATTCTGTGGTGATAACAACTTCAGGAGGAAGGATTGGCAGATAGACGGTGAAAGAGACCATCGCGATCGTTCCAGTGACACAGGGCAGTGAAAGGTTCCAGGAGAGACCTGGATCACCTGGATACACCTGGATCACTACAAAAGGGTTCCAGAGGAGAGAGGAGGACAGGGACAGGTTTTCAACCTGCAACAAGTGACAAGCAGATCTTCTGCTGAGTCACCTACGAGGGAAATCGATTCAGAGATCAGCCTGACAGACGGCGTTTCTGTGCTATCTCTGAAATCAATCAGGGAAAACTGGAGTTTTTCTCACTGTTTGCAACACGTTGAGAGAGGAGGAAAACGAGAAGTTTTTCCAAGGAGGAAAAACCAGAAGCTACATATTGGTATTGTAGCCTGCTGTTTAAAATCATTTCAGAAGACAGCAGTGATACTGATCTCTTCTCTGACAACCACAGCACATTCTCTGACAGTGACAGCAGAATATACTTCACAATTGTAGAGGACACACCACCTCTCTCTCTCTGAACACACACACATTCACTGCACATTCTTTTGAGGAACGGTTGACATTCCTCTGAGATAAACACACACATGGAGCAGATGGACAGAAAGGACTGGAACAGGTACCCTTCAAGAAGAACATGGGGGGGGTTATTCCACATTTGTAGTGTGATTATTATGATTTTCTATTGCATTTATGGTTTTTGCATTTTATCTTTGTTGAGAGAAAAGTATGATAAATCAGGTGTAACCCTTCCTCCCAACATTTACATACACCAACACACTAGGGTGACTGGAGGAAAAGACAGGTGATGCGTTCACTACTTTCCATATCAATGAGAAAATGGTGGTTGGAATAAAATAATTACGAGTACAGAGCTAATATTACTGTAATGATTAACTCCGATAATAGGCAAAGGGATGTTTGGCATACGAATGATACTAAATTGGGGTTTTGTACTTTATGTGGTTCCTCATGACCACACAAACTCAACTGATAGATTATTGATAAAGAAAGTAAATTATTCCTAAACAGCATTATTGTTAATATTGAACAAAGTTAAGAATAAAGACCTAGGCCATTTTGTTGTGTGCTTTAGAACTTAGGAAAAGTTCCTTGTGGATCTTTTATTACATTGAAGTAATTTCACCTTCCACATTTTGATGACACGTATAAACACCACGTTTGACTAAGACTCTTGAAAGATTATCTAATAGATACATTTTCTACTAAGGAATGATTTGGGTTTAGTTAGGAAATGTACACGTGATGTAGGTTATGATTTCTGTTTCCAGTGAAACCACACACATAGAATAACTGAATTTTATTTGTGCTCTGACAGCACTTAATGATGTTAGAGACAAGGAGGGTTCAGTTTGATTCTGATTCTTCTCAACTTTCACTCTGTGAGAGCTTTGATAATTGCACTGAGCGTGTTTCAATTGATTTATATTAAAATAACCAAAGGAGGGAAGCATTTGATGGCATTGCATAATTTAATTATCAGCTTTATGGAAAATTTGACTTCGCCTGTTATGGGTAGATATGAAATTAGTAAATGTTCACACTTCACACCAGGTTATTTTAATGTTTAAATACATGACACATTCTTTACACAAATTATAAGGCAGTAGTTTGATGTGACATTAACCAGTGGTCCAGGGTCTCCCAGGATTATTTTGGCTTGTCCATTGGGGGATTTTGACTCCACGATGGGCATTAAGTTTGGTATGATTTATTAGACACCATTTGTTTTGTTTGGACGTCCCAGAACACTTATGCAGGATGGGACTAATCAAGTCAAGGGGGAAAAGCGAGGTTCTTCATTTGTTGCACCAAAAACTGATGTTTGGTTTCCTTCTGTGTATGCTGCATAATCCACTTGTCAAGAAAATGATCATCTCATGGTAAACTGATACAGTATTTCTGAATATGAGATATATGATGTTTGGACATTGTTTCTGATAATGTGGGTAAGACTGATTAAAATTTTGTTTTTTTAATGATTTTTTTAGACGTGAAAGCTTGCTACAATTAAAAAGGTTTTTTTTTGTACCTCTTTCAAAAAACAGGTTTCAGCAATAGACAATTATATCCATAAGTTTGAATCTTTAAAAGTAAAGTTTGAATCTTTTAAAATGATTAATTTTTAATAAGGTTTGAATCTTTAAAAGGTAAAATTTATTTTTTGATTATTTTGTAATCAAAAGGATGGACTGTGGTGGCAAATTTTGTTTTAACCATTATTGATTAATTTTTAATTGTTTGCTTAAAGATTGTTTAAAACATCCATAGAAAGCTGTTCCTTCTTCGTAGACTCTTAAAGACTAGAGAGGGATAGCTGCAACCGTGAACTATAGCCCAGTAGAGTTATTTAGTTCTACTAGCCTGAACCTTCTCATTTGTTTTAGTTTTGCTTAGATAGAAGTGGAGAAGGCCGAAGACTGGTTACAACAGTGAGAACTAAGGTTTCTGTCTCCTGAGATAAAAGTGTTGTTTAGGCTAATGTTAAGAACAGAGAGCAGAGGGGAAGGTGAGACAATGGTGTGACTGTTAATGATGTCCTCTTTTCAACTATGGCCATACTAAAAGATACATTTAGAGGGGTGGCTTAACAGAGGTCTTCACTATATGATGTTTGGATGTTTAGACTTTAGGTAGGAAAGACATTTTCAGTTGTGCTGCGTGTACCTTTGAAACTGTGTTTTCTCCATTTGCAAATGTAAATAAATACTCAAAGACCAAACTTTGGTTTAATTCTCTAACAGTCGTTATTCGTTTTCATTTGATCATTGATATTTCTAAACGCTGCTGCTTCGAAGGAAAACTTCCATCACACCATATGGAGAATTCTGCAGGCTGGAGTGAGAGGGGGAGGTGTGGAGGCGACATGCCCTCTTCATTGCAGTAGATGGTGATGCCCAGCTTGCAGAGGAGATATCTTCCAAGACTGGACATTCTGGTGCATACAAGAACTGATGGGTGGTGCAATTAGTTCTCCAAGTGACAGGGACAGGCGTGGTATAGAATTGTTTCTGTGGCGTTCCCGAGACTCCAACCACCACAGTGCTGTCATATGATAAGGGAAGCTGAGTTGTGATACAGGAATATGTAGCCCCAGAGTCAGCCAACATTAAGTGTTTCCTTCCATTTATGGTGCATTCAACGAGTGGCTCTTTCAGGGGTGACTATGTGTCCAATTGGTTGGCTGAAGTCTCTGGGCCCCATCAGTATTGTTCTCCCATCCAAGCCTGAGTGGGCAGGTGGCTTTGGTTAGGCACCTGTGGAGTTTGTTGCTGTGTGGGTGGTCTGTACCCGCCTCTGGGAGCAAACTGTCCTCTTCCTCCTCTTCCTCCTCTTGAATAGCATTTTCCCCTGGATCCATTGGGAGGTGAACGACATTGAGAAGCCCAGTGTCCTGGTTTGCCACAAATGTAGCAGGAGTCCCTCCTGGGGGGGACCTCCTCTGGAAGAGGCCCTCCCCCGTGGATTAGGAATGTACACTGAGGCAGTGGAGGGGTCCTCGACTTCTCCCGCATTCCACTCAAAGGATCGAGTCATGGCGTCTCCTACTGCTTGGCTAACTGCATCATGTACTTCGATCAACAGGTCTGAGAGGACTCCCATCTGGTTTGCAGGTGCAGGGTCTTACTGCAATTTGTTTAACCGCCTTTTTCTTGGTATTAACTTCTTCAGTGGCTTTCGAGACCTGTAGCTTCATAGCTCTTTTGGTCAATGGCTGCATCTCTTCATCATCTTTGGCTGTTTGTTTGCAATGTAGGTCGGTGTGATGGGAGATGTGCGCCAACCATTGTTCTTCTGGCAGGTGAGCTAGGCCAACGGTGAGTTTCATTTGTTTTTGCACTGGCTCAGGCAGACCAGCTATGCATCTCTCTCTCCACAGCAGGATGGAGAGATTTAGCCCTGTTAAGATACTCAATGGGGTTTTCGCCTGGTTTCAGGGTTAGGCCTGTCATGGCTTCTGGGTTGGCCTTGTGGGATATTTATCACGAAACCCATCCCAGACAACTCCTCTATAGTTCCCGAAATTGTCTCCATCATGGTCATGTCTGGAGATGTGGAGGCTCTTGAGCAGGAGTTTGGCTTCATCACCACCCTTGGCTCTGGTGAGGAGGGCTCTCATATCTCCTAGGGCCAGGGTTTGGCCCTGGCAAAGTTCTTCCAACTTTCGTATCCATGGTCCAGCTCCCTGGGTGATTGGATCCAGTAACCCCTCCAGATCTCTGTGTTTGAATGGCACATACACTCCGAAGTTGGTTTAGGGGTGTTCCATAATAGGGAAAGCTCCAGCCCCCCCTTTTTGGGGTCCGTCTCTAAGGTCATATACTCTTCTTGCTTCATCCATGACCTTCGCTTCTCCTTCAAACACACCTTGCAGCTGCAGTTTCTGCATGCCTTCATCGTGTGGGGGACCCCTTTTGGTGAAGTGTTTTATAATTCTGTGCTGCTGTTCATCTTCATCGTCAGATTCCTTCAAGCTAACCGCTGAGGTGTGGCTGGAGAAGGTATAGTCGTTGGGAGCCTTTATCTGAGGGGGCATACTCATTTACAAATCGATCAAAAGGTGGTCTCACTTGCAGACCCCCTCTAGGAGTGTTCTAGGACTGAGGTTGGGGCAGGAGTTGAGGCGTTGATTGTGATGGTGGCAGTTGGAGTGATGTAGTGGATTGTCCTGGGGGTCCTTGGCCTGATGGTGACTGTGTCCCAACCATGGATTCTCCCTTGAGCTGGCTCATTTCTGCTCTGGTGTTTTCCATTTGATTTTCTAGCTTGTCAACTGTGTCAGTCAGGTCGGCTATGCATTTCACCACATTTGCCAGGTCGTTGTGTTGGGGGATGTCCAGTTCCAGAACTCCTCCATTCACTTCCAGTACACCTCTCTTTACTGGCACAACAGGAGCTTGAACCACTGTTATAGCCTCGTAGGATGGAGGTGCTGTTGGTTGTGGCAGGGAAGGGTACATGCTGGCAGTGGCTGTGGTTGGGTTATTATTAGTCTTTTCTGGTACTACTTCAGTTGTGCCACCAGATGTTGCCAACTTATCATTTTTCCTTTTCAGTTTACCCAGCAGTTCAGTCAGCCCCCTTGTGACATCTTTCTCCACGGCTTTCTTTTGTTTATGCCCCCATGCAGGCCCCCACCTACTACTCCCTTTTTCTTTCCATTCTGTGTCTGCCACTCGTGCCTGACTCTCTGCTCTGATATTCAAAGTTCTCAATACACTCTCATCTCTCCCTATGTCTGCCAACAGTCCTTCCTTTTCCCACTTACAGAGTATCTTTTTCCCTGTCTCAAGCCATTGTTTCTGCTGCCCCCCTGGTGCTCTCTTCCCCAGTTTCACCAACAGAAAAGCTTTCAGTTCTTCCATTTCAGCACTGTATGCACAATCTTTCACTTCTTTATGCCATGATACAGTTCCCAACAGCACCCGAAACACGCTTTTCTGTATAAGAACCCGTATTTTCAACGAACAATTGTCTCTGCCCGGACACGGAAAGGATTGACAAATTGATAGCTTTGTTGGAGGAGTACCGTGGTTTAGACTTACCGTCAACTGGTTGGTGCACAGACTGGTCCCAGTCTTTTGGCACACGCCCTCTTCATCAGCTGTTAGGCAGAATTTAGCTATGCTGATGGTCAGAAAGAACAATGCGCCGCTGTTGACTGTCACAGGTTGAGGAGTAACTTATTCTCATGGTCAAACTGATATTAACTTCGTTGCTGCACTCTTGTTGCTTTCTGACCACCGCCATACAGTGCTGCTGTACAACAGTACAACAGTATGCTTTTCTCATTTTGCATGAGTAAGCTGTCACAGTGCTCTTCCACTAAACACACAACTATAATTCAACTATGATTTGTATCTTCATAAAGCATAGCCAGCTTGACTGATTATTTTTATTTCTTACACAGTCATTTCCATCAAGAAACTCCTATAAAGATGTTTATGTTTCAGAATCATGCTCAAGGGTCTCTAACACCTTCTAGCTTCTAAAGCTTGTTTCCATCGCTAAAATAGCCTTACAGTCATTTCCTTCAAGAATCTCTTATAAAGGAAGTTTATATGTCAGAATCATGTGTAAGATGCTCCAAAAAGCTTCTTGTGGGGTGTAAAACTTGTTTCCATATCTGAAATAGCTTTCCTACCAGAAGTGCTTATCAAGATGTTTTTATATCAGAATCATGTTCAAGGGTCTCTAAAGCTTCTTGCGGCGTGTAAAGGTTGTTTCAATCCCTAAAATAGCTTTACAGTCATTTCCTTCAAGAATCTCATATAAAGGAAGTTTCCACGTCAGGATCATGTTCAACAGTCTCTAAACAGCTTGTTGCGGCGTGTAAAGCTTGTTTCCATCGCTAAAATAGCCTTACAGTCATTTCCTTCAAGAATCTCTTTTAAAGGAAGTTTCTATGTCAGAATCACGTTCAAGGTGCTCTAAACAGCTTGTTGCGGCATGTAAAGCTTGTTTCCATCACTAAAATAGCATTACAGTCAATTCCTTCAAGAAACTCCTATAAAGATGTTTTTATATCAGAATCATGTTCAAGGGTCTCGAAACAGCTTCTTGCGGCGTGTAAAGCTTGTTTCCATTACTAAAATAGCCTTACAGTCATTTCCTTCAAGGAACTCCTATAAAGATGTTTTTATATCAGAATCATGTTCAAGGGTCTCTAAACAGCTTCTTGCGGCGTGTAAAGCTTGTTTCCATCACTAAAATAGCCTTACAGTCATTTCCTTCAAGAATCTCTTTTAAAGGAAGTTTCTATGTCAGAATCATGTTCAAGGTGCTCTAACCGGCTTGTTGCGGCATGTAAAGCTTGTTTCCATCACTAAAATAGCCTTACATTCATTTCCTTCAAAAAACTCCTATAAAGAGGTTTATCAGAATCATGTTCAAGGGTCTCTAAACAGCTTCTTGCGACGTGTACAGCTTGTTTCCATCACTAAAACATCTTTACAATCATTTCTTTCAAGAAACTCCTATAAAGATGTTTCTGTTTCAGAATCATGTTCAATGGTCTCTAAACAGCTTCTTGCGGCGTAAAGCTTGTTTCCATCACTAAAATAGCCTTACAGTCATTTCCTTCAAGAAACTCTTTTAAAGGAAGTTTCTATGTCAGAATCATGTTCAAGGTGCTCTAAACAGCTTCTTGCTTGTAAAGCTTGTTTCCATCACTAAAATAGCCTTACAGTCATTTCCTTCAAGAATCTCTTATAAAGGAAGTTTATATGTCAGAATCATGTGTAAGATGCTCCAAAAAGCTTCTTGTGGGGTGTAAAACTTGTTTCCATATCTGAAATAGCTTTCCTACCAGAAGTGCTTATCAAGATGTTTTTATATCAGAATCATGTTCAAGGGTCTCTAAACAGCTTCTTGCGGCGTGTAAAGGTTGTTTCAATCCCTAAAATAGCTTTACAGTCATTTCCTTCAAGAATCTCATATAAAGGAAGTTTCCACGTCAGGATCATGTTCAACAGTCTCTAAACAGCTTGTTGCGGCGTGTAAAGCTTGTTTCCATCACTAAAATAGCCTTACAGTCATTTCCTTCAAGAATCTCTTTTAAAGGAAGTTTCTATGTCAGAATCATGTTCAAGGTGCTCTAAACAGCTTGTTGCGGCATGTAAAGCTTGTTTCCATCACTAAAATAGCATTACAGTCAATTCCTTCAAGAAACTCCTATAAAGATGTTTTTATATCAAAATCATGTTCAAGGGTCTCGAAACAGCTTCTTGCGGCGTGTAAAGCTTGTTTCCATTACTAAAATAGCCTTACAGTCATTTCCTTCAAGGAACTCCTATAAAGATGTTTTTATATCAGAATCATGTTCAAGGGTCTCTAAACAGCTTCTTGCGGCGTGTAAAGCTTGTTTCCATCACTAAAATAGCCTTACAGTCATTTCCTTCAAGAATCTCTTTTAAAGGAAGTTTCTATGTCAGAATCATGTTCAAGGTGCTCTAAACAGCTTGTTGCGGCATGTAAAGCTTGTTTCCATCACTAAAATAGCCTTACATTCATTTCCTTCAAAAAACTCCTATAAAGAGGTTTTTATATCAGAATCATGTTCAAGGGTCTCTAAACAGCTTCTTGCGACGTGTACAGCTTGTTTCCATCACTAAAACATCTTTACAATCATTTCTTTCAAGAAACTCCTATAAAGATGTTTCTGTTTCAGAATCATGTTCAATGGTCTCTAAACAGCTTCTTGCGGCGTGTAAAGCTTGTTTCCATCACTAAAATAGCCTTACAGTCATTTCCTTCAAGAAACTCTTTTAAAGGAAGTTTCTATGTCAGAATCATGTTCAAGGTGCTCTAAACAGCTTCTTGCTTGTAAAGCTTGTTTCCATCACTAAAATAGCCTTACATTCATTTCCTTCAAAAAACTCCTATAAAGAGGTTTTTATATCAGAGTCATGTTCAAGGGTCTCTAAACAGCTTCTTGCTGCGTGTAAAGCTTGTTTCCATCACTAAAATAGCCTTACAGTCATTTCCTTCAAGAATCTCTTTTAAAGGAAGTTTCTATCTCAGAATCATATTCAAGGTGCTCTAAACAGCTTGTTGCGGCGTGTAAAGCTTGTTTCCATCACTAAAATAGCATTACAGTCATTTCCTTCAAGAATCTCTTATAAAGGAAGTTTCTATGTCAGAATCATGTGTAAGGCGCTCAAAACAGCTTGTTGCGGCGTGTAAAGCTTGTTTCCATCACTAAAATAGCCGTACATTCATTTCCTTCAAAAAACTCCTATAAAGAGGTTTTTATATCAGAGTCATGTTCA